>NC_081571.1:80555506-80665378 GCF_022355385.1 Mustela nigripes | reverse complement strand
GGGTAGAAGAAGAATCAATGAAACAAGATGGAATTGGGAGGGAGACAAACCATAAGTGACTCTCAATCTCACAAAACAAACTGAGGGTTTCTGGGGGGAGGGGGGTTGGGAGAAGGAGGTGGGATTATGGACATTGGGGAGGGTAAAAAAAAATAAAAAAAATTAAAAAATAATAAATAAAAATAAGATCTAATCATTTATTTGAGAGAGACAGAGCAAGCAGGAGGAACAGAGGGAGAAGGAAAAGGAGAGAGAGACCCCTTGCAGACTCCCTGCTGACCCCCTGGCTTGGGGCTCCATCTACGATCTGGAGATCATGACCTGAGCTGAAACCAAGAGTAGGACACTCAACCGACTGTGTCACCCTGGTGCCCCTATATATAAATACTTCTTAATTATATATTGTGCATTTATTTTTTTTAAATCATCTATGAAGACATGCATCAAGTAGATCTCAACAAATATAAATAAATTTTGAAGAATTCGTATTACACAATGACACAGTGGGGTGGTAGGGTTTAGTGGAGGAGTATGGGCTCTGGAATCCCACTGCCCAGTCTCGGATTCTGAGTTCTTCACTTACTGAAGACTTTGGGAAAATGAATATCCTTTTTCTACCTATTTTCCCAGTTGTGAATAGAGATAATAGTAGTACTGATTTTATAGAGTTATTGGGAGTATTCCATAAATCAATACCTGGGAAGTACTTGGTACGGTGCCTGGAACATAGTAAAATGATCTAAGAATTTGCTGTTGCCAGATCATAGTTTTGTGCGGTATGGGAGCAATAGGGAAGGAAGTAGTCTTTTTGAGCAAATCAAGACTTTGTCAGGACAGAGAGCCAGAATGGGGGTAGAGGTAGGGGGGGAATGAACAAGATAAAAGGCAGAAGGGAGGCCAATAAGTGGGAGACAGAGGGAGGGAAATGGGGGCGGGGAGCAAAATCCTCTCTATTTTGTATCCAGTGGGTTGGGTGACAGTGATGGCGTTGGGTCAAGGCTGTATACCATGTTCTTGGCCCGGGTTCTGTCCCTGACAGCTCTGGAAATGTCCTTTCAAGCCTCAGGTAGTGGCACCTTGGGGGATAATGGCACAGGTGTGCCGGTGGTAGTCTCCGTCCTTATCACTTAGGCCCCTCCCAGGCTGTGAGCTGGGGCTTGACTCTGGGCCCTTAGATGTTCTCATGGACCTGGAACAGAGTGACAGTGATGGGGCTTTCGTGCTTCGTAGGTTACCGAACACACCTGTTGTGTTACATGTTTTTAGGCAATTTTATAATTTCACTACCAGTTTTCTGTGAGGCTCAAAGACTGTGCCTTTAAGTTCGGGTCATGGTTTACATGTTCACAAATGTTCAGATAGAAAGTAGAAGCTGCGGTCATCTTTTGGTCACATTCATTACAGTAGGAACCTGTTCTGTCCCAGAGTGAGGGCGAGACTCCTGCGTGAAGGGCAGACACTTCACTCTTCCCTCGCTCTGGTTTTGGGGAAATCTGCAAATGTTTGCCTGAAAGGCCCCGTTCAAAGAGTTATTCCGTCGTGTCCCTTCCCGATTAAATCTTGGGAAAAAGCTTCAGAATTTTAGTGCATCTCCAGCAAAGATGTAGGAAATGACTGTGTAAGCAATCAGGCTTTCCCACGGCAACATCCGAGGTAAATAGAGAGGAACCGCTAATGCCGTCGTGGATGACATAAAGAACAGTCGATCTCAAAAGTCCGTGCTAAAACAAAGTGCTAAACAGTGAAAAATCAAGTGCTCTAATGGAATGTTTTCATGTAATGTCTTCAGAGGAAGCCTGATTCTTTCCCCCATGACAGAATATCTATTTCCTTTAGACACAGATTGAGTCATCAATATTTATTAAACACCCTGAGGTGAGCCTGGGATCTGAGTTATTGCCTGCCTCACTGGCCACGATAAATAATAAATATTAGCGTGAGTTCGAGAACAGGAATACCCTGATTTGAGGGTGTTTTTTTTTTTTATCAGAAAAAAAAATAACATAGGTCATGATGAATATTTCACAATTTAAAAATTTTTTTTCTCTCTCTGTGAACCGCTTTATAAAATAAAAAGGAGCAAAAAACCAGGTCAGAGCTGTGTTGGCTAAGGAGCGGGAGGCACTTCAGGGAGGATGTTAGAACTGGGTGCCAGCAAGCAGCTGGAGTGTGTCTCCCGGGCTGCTCTGGGACGGAGGTGTCAGCTGACTTCTCTCCTCGCTGCAGCCTCCCACTGTGTCCTGAGACTCCCTGCCTTCAGGCTTGCTCTGCCGCACTTTCTATATAGGTAGAAAGAAAACCTTGCCTCAGTGGTTTTAAGAAAATAATAAAACCACAGGTTATGTTGTTTCTCCATGACCTTGCATTCTAGTGGCAGTGAAAAGCCAACTTTGAGTTTTCGGGCTGCAGAACTTCCCGTGGTAGATCGGAGTACCCATCGCGTCGTGTTTGGTAAGAGATTTCTGCAGACGTTCATCAGGGTTCCGGCCCGCTCGCGGCCGACGAGGTGGTTATGGATATTAATGGAAGAGAATGAAAAAGCCGTGCGGTTGAATCGTTCATTCGGGAGTGTCGAGGGCTCCCAGGTGCCAAGCACCGGGCGAGGGATGAAATGTGCAAACACATCCTTTCCGCTACGTTCTTCTCAGCCCAGAGCGCAGTCTGAGGGTTTGCAGTCTTGGACACTTGAATTTGTCTTGGTGTTGAATATCTCCATGCTAAACCGTGGCAAGGGGAGAATATGCATGAATTTCAAACGGGAATTTATCAAACTTCCATACAAATACCGCTTTCACAGAAAGCAGATGTCTCAAGTTGGGATGGCCAGCAGACCAAGGAGTGAAACCTAAGGGCAATCTCAGGGTTGTTTCGAGATCCTGGCTGCAGAGGGAGACGCGTGGATCGCACGATTCACACAGACCAGTGTGCTGAAATGGGCTGCGGGCATGCGTGCCTGGCTTTCGCCCTGCTTTCTTTAATCATTAGTTCTGGGCTGATAAACGGCACCTTTCTTCTGATTAGTGAATTCTGTATTTTGAGGGGTTAACACCTTTGGCTAAGTTTTGGCCTTGGGGATATCATTTTTTTAAGGCTTTGAATACTTCTTTATGCTTCAACAACAGTGACAGTAACTGTCCTCAATCATGTGCTTAATATTCTCCAGGCCCCGTTCTGGACTTTAAATGCATTATCTGTTTGAAGCCTCCCCAGCCTGTGGGGTATGTCTTCTTTCCTTTCTCGCGAATGAAAATGTTCACATCTTAGAGGATGAAAGAGCCTGCAAGATCTCATGTTGGATTAAACCCAAGTCTGTCTGAGTCAAAGCCTTCTATGTCTGCTTACTCTCCGTGTTTCCTCCTCATAGTCATGTCCTTGACTTACAGCCGGCCAGGCTGCTTCTAATACACACACCTCTGTCATTTCTTTTCCATTTTTTCTGTTGTAACCTTAGCCCTGGCGTCATTATTTGCTACCTGGACTGTTGGGCTAGCCTTCTAGAGGATTCCACAGCTCTCTTTCCTGGTACTAATCTACTTTACACAGTTGGAAGATCAATTTTCCTAAGGCACATGCAGATCGTGTCACTTGCCTTTTAAAAGAAATCATTAAGGCTTCCCATGGCCTCCACAAAATAATCATAGTTCTTGGTCAGATACACGGTATGCTCTGTGTCTAGTGTCCACGTCCCCTGCCCAACTGTCTTCCTCCTAACCCCTTTCGCCGATCACAGGGCCAGACAAACAGAAACACTGTGTTCTCCGTGCAGATCTGTCCCACAGGCCCCATATCTTTCTCATCCCTTTTACTTGGTTAGGAGTATCCTCAGTTTCTTCACGTCTCTATCCTAACCATCACTCGTGATTTAACCCGATGAAGTTTAACCTACAGCAATGGCCTTGGGATAGAATCCGTGGTTCCCTTCTTCATTAAATGCCCTCTCACCTCAGCTGATGCTTCAGGCCCAGGCCCTCCCGTGAGCTTCCCCGGTACTCCATCTGCACTTCCATCATGACCTCTGTTACTGTGGGTGTTATACCAGAGTGATTTTAGTGTGCCTTTTCCTACCAAAATATAAGCACCTTGTCCCGGAAGTTAAGACCCAAACAAGGATTTGAGTGCAAATAATTTATTTTGGAGTTGACCCCCTTGTGGGGAAATGGGAAGTGTGTGTGTGGGGGGGGAGGGAAGGATTTGTGTTAAGGAGCAGGTTGATGCTCTGAGAAAGTGAGATTCAGTCCTCTGGAAATCTGTGACTTTTTGTGTGTTCCTGCCAGGGAGGAAAAAGCTGGGTTCTTTGTATGCTGAGTTCCCCTTGGCACTGGGTGAGGTCAACACCCTGGTAAACTTAGCTCCTCACTGGGTCTGTGCAGTCTGAGCCAGGCAAGCCAGAGGAAGCACTCAGGGATGGGACCACGGGCTGTGCCTGGGAAATGTGCGTGCCAGGAAACGTGTGTGCCGGGGAAATGTGTGTGGGTCTGACTGACCATGTCTGCTGCGTGCCTCCAGGGCAAAATTTTGTGATTTATCTCTATATTCTCAGTGGTGTCCATAATGCTTTGTGTGGATAATGCATTTGCTCCTTCATTTAAAATGATCTACCTGGTGTCGGTTAGAGGCCAGGCCCTGTGGTCTGGGGGCTGTGGCGATAGCAGTGAACAAGACGGATGTCAGTGGGGCTCATGTGAAGTTCACACATGGTGAGAAAGGGTCAGGAAAGAGGGAAGGAAATAAACAAAGGGGTATTTCTGTACCTACTAAATAAGGGATGCTTGTAAGCGAAATTTTGTGTGTCTGTGCTAAGTTAAAGAAGGAAAAACTACACCAAGAGAATTTTTTAAAAACCTAGTTAGTACAGCTTCAGGATTGAGATGCATGCCAGTGGGCATGATTGTAAATGGCTGTCTTTTCACATTAAAAAAAAAAAAAAAAATCCTACCTTATTTACTTAAAGCATTTTCTTCAATTAACATATAATGGTTTTAGCCATAGGAATTCAGTAAGACTGCCTTTCAGAAAGACCATAAAAAGGTGTTTAAGCAGTTGCTCAATAGCTGTTTCTGCATGATGAAAGCATTTATCCTTTTTCATAACTTTATCCACAAAACAGTAATTAAATTAAAAATAAACTGATTATGTCCTTGATCAATTTACGCTTTTGCAAATATATATCCTAGGAAAGATTAAATTATTTTCTGAAGTAGAACTGCTATTTTAGTAAGGTTTCCCTGTGTAATGGTAGGGAGTATTCTAACCACGTTTGCCATGGGGGATACCAACACTCAGAGAAAGTCGCGAGAGTTGATGGAATTCAACATCCAATTAGCACCAGAACCTAATGTGAGGAATAAATATGGGAACTGTATGTCAAATATGCCATTGATAAGTCCATGCATATTGACGTGAATGAATTATCTTAGTATTGAGTTAATCTTGTTGTTTCATAACTAACAAAATGCTACTCAAGGGAATCAACATGGCATCTAGCATATACTAGGAACACATTAATGTATATTGAATGAATGAATGAATAAATATGATGGTCACTGCCATTCAAGGCCTTAAATTTAACAACATCTGAACATGTTGTCTGCTGCCTTAATGTGCACCCACCCCCACTTCAACCCACACAAATAGTTTACCTTCTTTTGTTTACATTTCTGAGCACATACCTGATCCCTCACTCATTCACACATTCACTGTAATCTTATTTTTCTGACCCCCAAGAAAACTGGCAGGAACCAACAGAGCATTCACACAGTTGGCTAACCATTCTTGGATTAGTGATGCATGCAGAATGCTGCCGATTTATAAAATGATCATGTGGACAAAGGGAGTACATTCACTAATGTCTGAGAGTTGTCTAGGTTTCTAATCATTTGATTTATGGTAAAGTAGGTGAAACTAATATATAAACACTTCTAGTTTTATAATTACAGATATTAATGTTATTATACTTCATGAATCTGAAAGGTGACTAGTGATTAGTAATATGATGACAGATGCTGTGTAATTTCAAAAAATTCACTGTAAATGACATTTCATTGATTTTTAAGTATTTCTTCAATAAATCTCCCCAAAACCAAAAGTAGTCATTTCAAAATCTCTGTTCTTTAATCTCCAGAGATAAAGAGAGCAGACATAATGTTATCAGCAGATACCTCACCAATTGGGTCTATCCTGATTCTATTCTATGGCTTTGTTTCTATTACTAATGGGATATTCTCATTCTGCATCTGTCTTCCAGTGGGAAAATGCAGTTTTCCATATTCATACATTTTTTTATCTAAGATAATATAAAGACATTATTTTTGGAATATAATTTCCACAAAGAGTATATAAAGTTGTACTGGTTTGAATACACAGTGAAGATCAGCTCCCTCAGGCCCTAGTAAATAACACAGTCTTCCTTGTGTAATCCGTCTCTCGGCATTAGTCCAGTAATACATTAGATGTGTGTTTGTCACCGTAGGCTCCTGATGATTCAGTGGGGTCAGTACCAGCAGGTGAGTGTTTGTCCAGTGTATGGCCAGAAAATCTCTGCAGTCAGATTTTTGAACAAATGAGATCTTTGATGATAACATTTAAACTACACTTTTCTTTTTTTTGCAAATTATACACAGCCCTTTTGAATAAGTATTGACTCCATTTCCAACTGCCTTTTTATTTACGTATTTCAAAGTTGTGGCGGGAAAAGCTTTTAATAATCTGTCGCTATTGAGCAGAGTGGTATTGTCATCATGTCCTCGTGTATTCCCAAGGTAGTGATCACTTAACCGGAGTCAGAAGTCAGGAGGATGAAAAGGAGTTTGGGGACAGGGAATGAGGAGAAGCAGAGAGATCAGGGAAAGTGCAAACTCGTGTAAGACTCATACAGTTGAGATACCATTGGTCCCAAGGAGGCTGTCCATCAAGGTCATTTTATACAGAATATATAAAAGCTCGTCAGAACAGAAAATTGTGACTTTTATCCAAAGCAAACTTCTCATATGTATAAATAGATATTCATTGACAACATTTGTTTTCCTGAAGATTTTATTTATTTATTAGAGAGGGGGGGACAGGCAGAGGGAGAGAGAAAGGGAGAATCAGATTTTCTGTGGAGCATGGAGCGCGATGTGGGGCTTGATGCTAGGCCCCTGGGATCATGACCTGACCCGAAGGCAGAGGCTCAACTGACTAAGCCAAACTAGGCATCCTAATCGGAAACATTTTTTTTTTTTTTTAAAGAATTACAGTATCCTTTTCTTTTGTGGCTAGACAAAAATTAAATGTGTATGCTATTAGTTTTTTTAAGATTTTATTTATTTAGAGAGAGAGACAGTGAGCAGAGGGAGGGCAGAGGAAGAGGGAAAGAGAGAATCACAAGCAGATTCCATGTTGAGCGTGGAGCCCAAAGTGGGGCTCAGTCTCAGGGCCTTGAGATCATTACCGGAGCTGAAATCAAGAATCAGACGCTTAACCAACTGAGCACCCAGGCACCTCACTGTAAACAGTTTTAATAAGAATTCTCAATAAAAAAAAAAAATCAAGAATTCTCAAAAATATCGCCAAGTTTCTCCTAGAAACAACACTTGAATGAGACCAGTGATAAGTAGTGATATTGACTTACCTTTCATTCTGTTGACTTTCCACAGCAAATAGTGCTGAGCGCAGACATTTATATTTTTAAATGTATTAATGTTTCACCTTAGTATCAAACTGAATGAACTAGTACCATCTTCACTGCTTCTTCTGTGCTCATATTTATGACTCTGCAGAGATTTTGTACTGTCCAAGTGACTTCATGTGTTTTAATCTCTCTCAGCTCCCAAATCATACTTGGATGCATTTTGTATTCTTCAGAAAGAATATTCTGACCTCTGCATTAAGAGAAGAAGGAAATTGTTTCTGCTAGACACACAAATGATACGATGTATCACATGCAATACTTTTATAGTTAATTGATACCTCACATAGAAATGTGAAAAGAAATCTACAGGTAATTAGGAAATGTTTCTCTATTCTGGTTCCTTTAGCTCCTCTGGGAATTATTTATTCAGGAGTACACAGTGAAACTAAATAAAATTCAGTACTCCTTTTTCCAGAAACCAGCAAATCTTTTAGGATTAAGAAAAAAAGTGAGTTTAATATAGGAAATGTAAGTGGCTAACAAACATGGAAATTGATTACATATCATTATCAGAGTTATACATATTATATTAATAATGATCTTCCAGTTTGTCCCACAGTATAGAAATCAATTAGTTTTAAAATGAGCATATCAGATGCTGTTTAAGATTCAGTGAATGGGAATTCTGCCTTGCACTGTAATGTGGATAAAACCTATTTCAAAAGTCATTTGGCTCAGTAAGCTTATAAATATTCATCACTTTTGACCCAGGAATTTCATTTATTGTTAGCTACATAATAGAAGCAATAGCAGACTATTGAGAAATGGTCTCCTGAAATCATTAATGACAATCACAAAACCCAGAAACTACATCATGGCTAATAAGGAGGTCACTGGTGCTTTTGTGGGGTCCTACTGTCCTGGGGCTGTTAACAGTGCTGTTTACAAGGACTTAGTAATGACATTTTAATGTTGAGAACAAAGGAACATCATGGAAAGGTTGATGAGGTCCTCAGCTGGCTTCCAAAACTGGATGAACCAGGCAAACCATGAAATGACAGTTCATGGAAATATATGTAATTAGAAACGCAGACCTGTTCCAGGGGTTGGGACAGGTCACTGGGACCTCTGAGTCTCCCTTGCCAAGTTAGTGTAGGAAACAGGAGGTTAATATGGTGGGGTCGTGTTCATTTTGTTTTTTCTCTACTAAATTTCGGAGAAAGGTCTTGTCTGCCTCTATTTCGACCTTCTTTGTTAGCCTTCATTTTCCTCCTCTATCAGTGCCTCTTCAAACTCACAATTAGCTTATGAGTCTTTGATTCCGTCCGGCTTTTTTCATAATTTGTTAACTAAAAGCACTAACTTAAATGACCAGAATTTGTAGGCAGCAGGATTGAGCTGAAAAAAGGGACTGTCTAAAAACCCTTACCCCTTTTTAAAAAGATTTTATTTATTTATTTGACAGAGAGAGAGGGATCACAAGTAGGCAGAGAGACAGGCAGAGAGAGAGGTAAAAACCCTTACCATTTGAATGGTGATCTAACACCCGAACTAACAGTGGGAATATAAAATGTCACTTGGGGCCACACTCTGTACTTGCTCGTGTAGTAGAACCAACAGTAGGTACATTTTAAAGAGATTCATAACTAAGCACCAAAGAATGAGCAGGTTTGCTGCTTATTTGTGCCCGATTTAGTCCTGCCTGTGAATTGCAGCATCTTATTTTCAGGGAAAACTCCTGATGGTAGCAGTAGCAAGGGTGTAATCAACCTGTGGGAATAATCCAATGAGCGAACTCCAGCAGGAAACATTGTAGAGCCTACGACCCACGGCTGCCGCCGCTGCCACCATACTCTCGCAAGGGTGTCCAGATTTCCCACACGCAAGGGCGCAACTGTTGGGTACAGCTGTGTGTGTGTGTGTGTGTGTGTGTGTGTGTGTGTGTGTGTCTTGGTGCACTTACCAAAGAAGCCATAAAACACCACCTTCATTCTCTTACTTCCCATTGGGCTGTAAGTCCTGTCCTATCACCAGTCAACACTGGGTTATGGTCCCTGCCCCCAGGGTCTTCGCAGTCTACTAGGGGACATAAAATTAATACAAAGACAACTTCAATACAAGGTAAAATGAGAAAATGCCAAGAGAGGCCTAGGAGTCATAATAGAGAAAAATTACCAGCAAAAGATTAGGAGTTCAAGAGCGCATGGCAGTCATTCTCGGGTAATACTGTGATCAGAAACTCGGCTGTGATCAATAACTCATCAATTAGCTATGTTGATTCACCTTCCAGATTCCAGGGCTTGTTGTGCACCCCCGTTGTCCTCACGCCGTGAACAGTTTGTGGCCAAGGGGATGTTGAAAGAGAAGCCTGTCTTCCTTGGACAGTGATCTGTCAATGACATGAATTCACAGTTTCCAGCTGACAGATATCTGTACAGAATCTACTATTTTTACTCACAGGGTAAGATATTTTAGGAAAAACAGGATTTTGTGACCATGACTTCTAAAGGGGTCTGTTGGAGGCAGTGCAGGGAATCCTTTCGCTCTTTCCTCTTTTGCCACTTACCCTTCTCCTAGCTCCATCCGAGTAGAGAAAAATGAAACATATGTGCATTCAGATGGGGAGTTTGGAGAGGCGAGCTTCTGTGGTTTCATAGTATCTTCCTGAATAAAGTGGGCTAGTCAGCACACTAAAGCCAGGAGAACAAGGCAAGCTGCCAGAACTCAAATATTGGCTGAAAACATTTGGCCACTCTCTGCAAATTAATTATTTCATTCATCCAGCCATGTTATAGTCCTGATCACTTGGAATCTCGAGATGCCCGTTACTTAGGCCGTCACAAAGACATGTTGGCGTCTGTGTGCCTTTGCTGCGAAGAGGAGCTATGACGTGATGAAAACCAAACCGTGTCATGAACATCCTCTGTCTCTGGGACTCTGATGAGAGTAGGTGATCTTCGTTGGGGTTCCCACCAACTGGGTCAAGTCTTGATCAGTGCTTTGAGCGATCCGTGTTCCTCGACCAGGTTTGCGGATAGAAAATCAGTTTTGTGATGCAGGCAGGCTCTCCCTTTCACACCTATCTTTTCTGATCCCAGGCCCGCTGGCCTTTGACCCCGTGGATACCCAGGTGGCACTTGGCTTCCCAGCCAGCTAGCACAGTCTTGCTTCCCCTCCTAGGGGGGATCTATAGCAGCATCTGCAGTTTGTGCTGTAATGGTGCAGAGAGTGTCCGTGCGAGCGGAAGCAGAAATAGACCTTCGTTTGGAGAGTCTAATGTAAGATTACGTATGCAGATTGCTGGTGTACAGTGAGAGGACAGCCAGTGGTAGGCATCATCATTATTAGTAACACGAGTACATTCCACACCTTTTAAATTTCATCCTAGTAGTGTTTTTATGAGATAAGCATCGTTATTATATTATATGAAAAAACTAGGCTCAAAGAAATCAGTGTCTTATCCATGACACCCATCTATTGGCAGGAGGGGCTAAACTGCATCTTTCTGGACCCAAAACTTAAAAGGATATTTTTTTTTTGAGACTATTAGTATTGCAGCAGAAAAGCAATATATTTTCATTATTCTGCAGCTAACTCTTGGCTCTTTAAGTTCACTGTGATACTGTTTAAGGCATTAAAAAAATCTTCAGGTTTTCTCTTGCCTCACAGTGCCACCCCATCGATGCTCCCTACTGATGACCTTCCCCGATGTCCAGTTGAAGGAGTAACCATGACTGATGCTGCTCTACGTATAAGCATAATTAAGTGACGTGGTAGCAAGGCCAGGTTCTTCTTTGTATGTCTCCTGTCATTTGCCTTCTTATTCTGGGAAGTAGATATGAATTATATGCTAGGAACAACTTTGATATCACACGGTAGCTATATAAATTAAGCTTTACTGATGACCCTAGTGGCTTTTAATGGCATAGTTTTTCTACCAGGTTTTTTTTTTTTTTTTTTTTAAGTCATTGATTTATCTTCATTATGAAGACTACTAACAAGTAAAACTTCTTTCCTTAATTTTAAGGTAATACAAATATATCCCTATGTTAGACAAATACTAATATATGCCTTTGCTTTTTAAAAAGGTAATAGAGGGTTCCCCTTTCTCCACATCCTCTCCAACATATGTTGTTTCCTGTCTTGTTAATTTTGACCATTCTAACTGGTGTAAGGTGATATCTCAATGTGGTTTTAATTTGAATCTCCCTGAGGGCTAGTGATGATGAACATTTTTTCATGTGTCTGATAGCCATTTGTATGTCTTCATTGGAGAAGTCTCTGTTCATATCTTCTGCCCATTTTTTGATATGATTGTCTGTTTTGTGTGTGTTGAGTTTGAGGAGTTCATTATAGATCCTGGATATCAACCTTTTGTCTGTACTGTCATTTGCAAATATCTTCTCCCATTCCATGGGTTTTCTCTTTGTTGTTTTTTTTTTTTCTTTTTTTTTTTTTTTTTTTTTTTTTTTTTTTTTTTTTTTTTTTTTTTACTGTTTCCTTTGCTGTGCAGAAGCTTTTGATTTTGATGAAGTCCCAAAAGTTTATTTTCGCTTTTGTTTCCTTTGCCTTTGGAGACATATCTTGAAAGAAGTTGCTGTGGCTGATAGTGAAGAGGTTACTTACTGCCTATGTTCTCCTCTAGGATTCTGATGGATTCCTGTCTCACGTTGAGGTCTTTTATCCATTTTGAGTTTATCTTTGTGTATGGTGTAAGAGAATGGTAGAGTTTCATTCTTCTACACACAGCTGTCCAGTTTTCCCAGCACCATTTATTGAAGAGACTGTCTTTTTTCCACTGTATATTTTTTCCTGCTTTGTCAAAGATTATTTGCCCATAGAGTTGAGGGTCCATATCTGGGCTCTCTACTCTGTTCCACTGGTCTATGTGTCTGTTTTTATGCCACTACCATGCTGACTTGGTGATGAGGGGATGTGGAGAAAGAGGAACCCTCTTACACTGTTGGTGGGAATGCAAGTTGGTGCAGCCTCTTTGGAGAACAGTGTGGAGATTCCTCAAGAAATTAAAAATAGAAATTCTGTATGACCCTGCCATTGCACTACTGGGTATTTACCCCAAAGATACAGATGTAGTGAAAAAAAGGGCCATCTGTACCCCAATGTTTATAGCAGCAATGGCCACGGTCGCCAAACTGTGGAAAGAACCAAGATGCCCTTCAGCGGACAAATGGATAAGGAAGATGTGGTCCATATACACTATGGAGTATGATGCCTCCATCAGAAAGGACGAATACCCAACTTTTGTAGCAACATGGGCGGGACTGGAAGAGATTATGCTGAGTGAAATCAGTCAAGCAGAGAGAGTCAATTATCATATGGTTTCACTTATTTGTGGAGCATAACAAAAAGCATGGAGGACATGGGGAGATAGAGAGGAGAAGGGAGTTGGGGTAAATTGGAAGGGGAGGTGAACCATGAGAGACTATGGACTCTAAAAAACAACCTGAGGGGTTTGAATTGGTGGGTGGGTGGGAGGTTGGGGTACCAGGTGGTGAGTATTATAGAGGGCACGGATTGCATGGAGCACTGGGTGTGGTGAAAAAATAATGAATACTGTTATGCCGAAAATAAATAAAAAATAAATTAAAAATAAATAAATAAATTAAAAGGTAATAGATTCAAGGTGTTTTAGTATTTATGTAATTTTGCTTTTTAAAGCACATCAAGATAAAATTAAATGTATGTAACTGCAAGCTGTTGAAATCTCCACGTGCCCAAAATTCCATCACTGCCTGTAGAAATTCAACAAGAAGAGAAAATAACTGAAATTTAAGCCACTTGGACTAAACTAAAGCCTTCAACCTGGTTATAGTATGAGTTTTTGTTCTTGAGCATAGCTCAAGAGGCTCTGCGGTAAACCATGGGGACATTCTGGGAGGTGTTGATGGGAAAGTGGTTCTCAAGGTGCTGCTTGAGCTTCTGCAGCCTGTGGGTACCTGGGTGGCTTGTCGGGTACCTGGGTGGCTTGTCGGGTTAAGTGTCCACCTTCAGCTCATAGCACAACCCCGGGATCCTGGGATCAAGTCCCGCATCAGGCTCCCAGCTCAGCGGAGACTCTGCTTCTGCCTCTGCCTCTCCCTCCTCTCATTCTCTCTCTCTCAAATAAATAAATAAAATCTTCAAAAAAAAAAAAAAAACCCACTTCTGCAGCCCAGCATCCTGGGTCACTCAGGCTGGTAGAGACTAGACATTTGTCTAATTTAAGAAACTGCCATAAGGAATGTACTAGTGCTCCAGGCTTTTTTGATCCTAATAGAAGAATTTATTAACCCAAAGAAATGCCCAGTATTCTAAAGGATTTGAATGAAGGTACTTTTGATCCAGGAGTTGCTTCTCTTTCTCAGGGGTCTGCCTTTATGTAAATCACGAGTTTTCATATTAATCCAATGAATTAACAGTTCTTTCCCCATGCACTGGTGCCCTCACTACTGGCTCCTAACCTTTCTCTGAACTCTAAAAATAACTCAGAGAAAATGAAGTTTCTCCTGAGCAGGTGAGCTAGATAAACATTTGCATGCACCTATCTCTACAGAAGAAAGGGGAGGCTTGGAGGAAAGATTCGTTGATGAAGACATGCCATGTATGTTATTCTTTGTGTTTAAGTGTTCTGTTTTAAAGATGTATATTGCTTTGCATAGTTATTTGTCATGACCCCAAAAGCAGGCAGGGAGACAAAGCCTCAGCTCTTGCTATTAAGAAAAGTAGGTTAGCTAGCAAGAGTCCCATTCCCTGGAGGGGCAGCTCACTGGTCAGCAAGTAACCTTCCCCCAAACTGCTTGAAGGACATCTGGGAAGGAATGAGTGGGCAAGATCAAGTCATTTCTCCCTAAGGGTGCAGTGCTGGTGCACCAAGCCTCTGATGTCCCAGGGACATTGGTCCATCCTGGGGAAGATGACTTTTCTTCAGTGGTGCTGCTGGGAGGTCTCTCCAGTGTCTGGCACCTGGCAGGGGGGGATGCTTTCTTGTATGGCTCCTTCCAGACCCAGGCCCCCTTGTTTTTGGGGTCTCTTTACCTATGCAGACTTGGTGAGGCTCCTGTGTCCACTCGGATTAAACACACATCTTTGCCAAAAGGTGGAGGGCAGGCTGCTCCTTCTCTCTGCCTGTTGTTCCACCAGCTTTTATCTCCTCCTGCTCAAGAACAGAGGACCCGTTCAGGAAAGTTAGCATCCAGACTGCGGCAAGTGCAGGAGAGAGCAGAAAAAAACAAGCAGAAGGACGAAAATTTTCCCATCATTGTAATTCCAAACTGGGAACTCAGAATTCCCACCAGCTGATGAATATGTGATATATCCCTATAATATAGGGATATATTATGTGTGATATATGTGTGAATATGTGATAGATCCCTATAATGATTAGAATCCTGTTGTGGAAATATGAGTCCATGTACAACGTGGTGAACCTTGGAAACGTGCCCAGTGAAGAAGTCAGGCACAAAGACCATGGATTGCATGGTCCCACTTACATGAAATGTCCAGAATAAGCAAATCCATCAAAGCAGAAAGCAGATGAGTGGTTGCCTATGGCTGAGGGAAATGGAGGAGCTTGAGACGGGCATGGCTAAAAGGTGCAGGGTTTCTTTTTCAGAGTAATAAAAGTCTTCTAGCATTGTGGTGGTGGGGTCACAACTGTGTGAATATGCTAAAAGACATTGAGTTGACACTTTATTATTTTTTTTTTAAGATTTTATGTATTTATTAGAGAGAGAGAAAAAAAGATTGCACGAGAGAGGGTTGGGGCAGAGGGAGAAGCAGGCTCCCCTCTGAGCAGGGAGCATGACATGGGGCTCGATCCCAGGACCCTGGGATCATGACCTGAGCTGAAGGCAGACCTCAGCCAATGGAGCCACTCAGGCGCCCCAAGTTATACAGGTGAAATTGATGGATTTTATGGCATGTGAATTATATCTCAATAAAGCTCGGGTTATTTATTTTTTAAAAGAAAGGGTGTTAGATTAAATGCGCCCCAGGAGGCACCGATTGTCATCTCTATTCCAGTCCTCTATGATTCTCATGAGAAGCCACGTGCACATTTAGGAGACTACGTCCAAGATATGGGGGTGGGTGATCACATGGCATCCTTCATGGTAAGGGGGTAGACCCCCTCTTCAGAAGTGTTGGAGCACCACCCTGCTGTTACACAGTGACGGGGGAGATGCCAACCCTAAAACCAGGCAGGCTGACTTGCCAGGAGACCCCCCCAGCTACTGGACCATTTGGCTTTTAGGTAGCTAATGCATCTTTTCAAGAGCCCACAGTGTTCAAAGCACCCCAGCTAATGAATAATTCACTGAGTGTACGGCCCACAAATACAGACTTTCGATTGAATGGATCAATATCAGTGCACATCATTTTTGTGCATATATGTGCTATTAGAAATATACACCATGTATATATACTGCCTATGGGTATATATTCATACTTATAGGGTATGTAGTATAGTATATGTGGTACAGTGTTCAAAGTCAAGTGAAAAGGATCTAGAAATTCTTTGTGAAGAAGGATGAATGATGTTGCATTTCAGGGAGGTCAGCAAGAGGCAAAAATTGTTAGAGATGAGGGGGATAATGTGTGAGGAATTAAGCTGTGAGAAATAATACAGTTTAAAGGAGCAGTAATTCCTAATTCCCATTTTCAAATATCTGGTTTTCCTTGTACAGATTCCTACAGTTCCACTCTAGATAGCTTGGTAGAGAATCCCATAGGGCACAGGGAGCAGGAATGGAAGGCTTTTCAGAATTTTTAAATAAACAATGAGTTCTGGAACACTAAAAAGTAATTAAAAAATAAATAAAATTTAAAAAATACTATAGCATAATTAATATGTGAATCCTTAACTGTTCCCCCCAGGGCATAACATTTTGTTGAGAATTTACATATAAAGGCTATCACAGATAGGGAACCGTGACATTGTTAAAGACCAAAATTTCCTTACAGTATACAGGGATAGAATTTAAATCTCCTTTCCTTGCGAAAACAATCCTTTGTGCAAAGATCCTTGCACAGTTTGTTTTCTGGAAAGCTATTCAGCATGCTAACTTCCCACAGCAAAATCATCACCTAATGAGGGGGTGCCTGGGTGGCTCAGTCAGTGTGCTGTCCACCTCTTGATACTGACTCAGATCATGATCTCAGGGACCTGTGTTCGAGCCCTGCACCGGGCCCTGTGGTCAGGTCAGAGTCTGCTTAAGATTCTCTATCTCCCTCTCGCCCTGACCCTCTGCCAACTCCGGTACTCTCTGTCTCTCAATCAGTCAGTCAATCAATTTTTTTAAAACCACATAATTCTCTCATAACACAGATTCCTGTACTTTATGCTGTAGGAATAGCTCTTGTGCTCTTCCAGCATCTGGGGCATGCCGTCCCACTCTCGGTTTATTAGCATACAGGTGGTGTGTGGTGCTGAACACTTCATCACTGGTCTGAGTCTGAACACCCAGAGGTAATTTGCAGGGTTTTTATGCTAGGTGCCCGTAACCGCGCGCAGAGTTTGAAACCAAGCATTTCAGTGCATGTTGGCCCACAGGGAGGAATGTTGCTATGTTCCTGCAGTGCCACTAGCTCCGATTTTAGGTTATATTACTCACTTACTGACTTGTAATAAAAGTTAAGTGCATGCCAACAAGTCATTCCAGGATGCTTACTTGATTTCATACAGTAATAGCAGACACTCCACAACATTAAAGAAATATGACATTTTTATTGAAAAACACATTGAGTATGATCTCTGTATGACGTTTAAAAAATTGTTTCTAAGATATCATAGATTAACACAAAGCAATACTGCATGTCTTTTAAGGAAAGCTAGTACTGGATTCAACACTAGGAAATACTAGAGACTCATTTCCAACTTCAGGCAATGAACTAAATCAATGAATACCACAAAACTGGGAAACATTAAATCAAACTGAAGTCCTAAGTTAGATTTATGTCACGGCTAAAGGTAAAAACAAACAAACAAACAAAAACCCCACGCAGATACCAAATGAGACCAACCAACCAACCAACCAACCAAATTATAACGATAAAATTCAGCAGCTAATGTTAGTCACAACAAAAATAAAATTTCAGGAACCATAGTCTGTCTCATTTTCGTGTGATAAAGAATGTGGCTAGATAAGAGAATGTCGTTAGATAGGAGAGTGTTGACTGAACCAGAATCCTACTGTGATGAGCAAACCGCGCAAAACTTTCATGCATCAGCAATATTTTCAATAACTTATCCGTGCAGACATCCATGAAGAGAATTATCTTTACTTAAAACCAATAATAATAATAATAGTAATAATAGGAAGATTCTTGGCAATAAGTCTGGTATTTATAAGTTTTCTTTATGAGCGTGCTCTGTCTTTGTTTCTGGAACAAAGATATCTTTGTTTCTTGATCTTTCCTGTACCAACTTTAGTAGCCAACTCAGAAAACATCCACCGTAGAGATTATGTTATAGATAATCAGCAGGAATGACTTTTGTTAAACTAAGCAAGAATTTTACAGATTTAGGAAATTGAATGTATTTTGACTACATTATCTAGAGTAGACACTCAGTAAATGCTTGAGGTGTCCCCTCAAAACCCATCTGGTATATAATTATATGTGGCCAAGGGGAGTAGCACTGTTCTAGCTAGCCGGATTTACTTTATGCCCTTCCACGGACGAATGGATAAGGAAGATGTGGTCCATATACACTATGGAGTATGATGCCTCCATCAGAAAGGACGAATACCCAACTTTTGTAGCAACATGGGCGGGACTGGAAGAGATTATGCTGAGTGAAATAAGTCAAGCAGAGAGAGTCAATTATCATATGGTTTCACTTATTTGTGGAGCATAATAAATAGCATGGAGGACAAGGGGAGATGGAGAGGAGAAGGGAGTTGAGGGAAATTGGAAGGGGAGGTGAACCATGAGAGACTATGGACTCTGAAAAACAATCTGAGGGTTTTGAGGGGGCGGGGGGTGGGAGGTTGGGGGAACCAGATGGTAGGTATTGGAGAGGGCACGGATTGTATGGAGCACTTGGTGTGGTGCAAAAACAATGAATACTGTTATGCTGAAAATAAATTTTAAAAAAATTTTTAAAAAGGGAAAAAAAGAAAAAATAAAAATACATTAATACCTACCATCTTAAGAACATCATCATACATTAGATTCCATATTTATTTTTTCTCAGGAGCAATGCAGCATATCACATATTAGCATCCCATGAGGATAAGGCAGAAAAAGAATTTATGATCAGCCACATAAGGGTTTAAGTCAGTGATGGGCAAACTTTTCTGCTAAGGACAAGATAGTAAATGTTTTAGGCTTTAGGCTTTGTAGTCAATGTATAGTCTCTGTCACATATTTTCTTTGTGTTATTTTTGAAACAACCATTTTAAAATGTAAACGTATTCTTAGATCATTGCAATACAAAACAGATGCATTTCGATCTGGGTCTGAAGTTTGCCAGATCAACCAAATTCAGTGTCTAGTTGGTGGCCCAAAGAGTTAGTGCTTTCTTTTCAAGGGCTGCTTGGTACATCCCATAAGGAGAGGCATTTCAATTGGCATTCTCTGGGATGATGAAAAAATATATCATACATAGACCATTTATTAGCCTCGAGAAGTTAATTAGAATATCTTCCAACTACTGCATGCCCTAATTTTTCTCTTCTTGTAGCCTATTCGATGGATGTCTTTTGGTCTGTTGGCTCCAAACCTTTCCCTTGTCCTTGGACCTGATGTCACTGCTATGCCTCATTCTGAAGGAGAATGGGTTTCTACTCTCTGCCCAGGGGGTGCATTTCAAAGACTAACAGCACAGTCAGATTCTTCTTCCTCTCCAGATTCAAAAACTGAAGAAATTACAGACACTGGGACCAGTAGCAGGGACTCTACTAGATGTCGCCTGCTGGACTCATGGAAGCTTTATATCTTTCCCTATTGTTTTTAGGGATCTTCTGAGACCACCCAGTACTGGGGTGTTATGGTTTGCAGATTTTATTTTATTTTATTTTTCTTTAAGAATTTATTTATTTGACAGACAGATATCACAAGTAGGCAGAGAGGCAGGCAGAGAGGGAGGAAGGGAAGCAGGCACCTGCTGAGCCAAGAGCCCGATGCGGGGCTCGATCCCAGGATCCTGAGATCATGACCTGAGCTGAAGGCAGAAGCTTTAACCCACTGAGCCACCCAGGTGCCCCAGTGTGCAGATTTTAAAGGGAATGATAGCACTTCCTAAGTTCTGAAACCCTCAGCCTGGGTAACTCTCATGAGAAGTGCCCCAAGACCCAGAATATTCTTCATGGAGAGTTTTTGGAACAACCCATAAGAAGCCAAATAGAAGGAATTAATGTGCCTACCCATTTAAATCTTTTCAGATGAAATTTTTACAAGATTATTTTAGTTTGTATCTTTATGTATACTGTCACCTTCTTCCCCTTGGCAAGCTGTGCTTCTGTCCTTCTTTTGAGCAAAAGACACACTGGTCCCAAGTCTGTGCCTCCTTTGCCATCATTTGGTCTCCTTACATCACTTAAACATCTTTATTTTTTTCTTCCTTTTTGGTCAATTTTCTGTTCTGCCATGTTGAAATCTTAGGGTTGTATGTTTTGTACCAAAAAAAGAGCATGAATCTCAAACTTAGAAAAACAAAAACGAAGAACCGCCAAAACCTTGCAATGAACCATTTCAGTTTTGGTTCAAAACCAAAGCATGAACTGCCAAACCTTGAAAATAACAGCTCTTAGGAAAGAAAACCAACAGAGGCAAACCCTTTGGAAACTGGGGGTGCAAAATAGTCTTTTGAGTTTCTCCTTAAAAATATACATGGAAAAAAATCCCTCATATTCTCATCTTTAATTTTCTGTGTTTTCTTTGTAAGCAATAGTGTGTCTTTGCAAATTAATTTGCAGCCATCTGTTCCCCTATGGAAAAAAAAATCCCTTATTTTTCAACTTCAGTTATTCAGCTTGAAATTTAACTGTGAAACTATCTTTTTCAATATCAAATTCCAACAGGTAGGTAAGGAGTTTTGATAAATACAATGATACGTGAGAATATTTTGACTTTTTAGTTTTTCGAATGAAAGTTAGATAAACAGTAAAAGTGGTGACTAGGAAACATGTATCAAGGATGGAATATAAAAAAGGCTTCACAAAGAAGTCCAATAAAAATTGGAGTGTGCTGAGGGAAACAACGGAAAAATCACAACCCAGGTATGGGACCACTTTATTTTAATGAGCCTTCTGTGAAACCCAGTTAGACATTTAGAATTGTTTTATGGATAATTCAATAAGTCAAGCCACTAAACTAATCCTTGCCTGATTTCTTTAGGTGGAATTTTTAACTCTAAATTACATGATTGGCATTCTTGTCATTTTCACGCACATTCTTTAATCAGCTTGTACCTATATTGGACCAATTTTTTCTTTCTTTCTCTGCAAGTCCATTCTACTGCATGTGAGCTACGAGGAATCATTTTATTTAAAAAAAATAATAACGGGGGCTCCTGGGTGTCTCAGTTGGTTAAGCGTCTGCCTTTGGCTCAGGTCATGTTCCTAGTGTCCTGGGATCGAGCCTTGCATCGGGCTCACTGCTCAGTGGGGATCTGCCATTCCCCCTGCTTGTGATCTCTTGCTCACTCACTCGGTCTCTCAAATAAATAAATAAAATCTTGAAAATAAAAAAAAAAAAAACAAAGACTACCGTACCCTATTGATTTCAAATTTACCTTCTCTGCATTTGTGGGCAATGTATAATAAAAACATGCAGTTCTGGTAGGTAGTGAGACTGAGCTCTCAGACAATCCATAAGAAATTAGCAAGAAAATTTATTCTATTACATGTATTTTTATGATAAAGATTAATGCTGTTTTTACATAGTATATACTTATATATAGTATAGTATGAGTTCATATAGTATATTATTTAATATATAAACTGCAGCAATGTATCATATAGTATATATCATATATTTATATGTTATTCTATACATATAGTCTATATAGTAGATATTTAAATATAGTAAATTAAAATAACTTGTTAGGTACTGATTATTTAATTTAAATTTTTAAAATGCACACTTAACTCCAGTGGTCCAGTGTGTCTCTGCAGCCTTCAAAGTTGATAAATGCAAAACTCAGTTTGCAAAGCTTCCCTAGATTTATCAAAGAGAATCCTGTAAATAGGCATCATACAACTTTGGTGCCATCCTTTTCTTGCTTGTCCACTGTGTCATTCAAATATATATATTTTTTACTCTTAAATAGGCATTATTTTCCAAGAACTAGCTGGAAAGGGTTAACTCTAGAGTAGTTCTACACCATTGGAGAACTCTTGACATCCATCCTCATTAAACAGATGGTAGTAAAATTGTGGCAGTTCTGGACAGATGGACCCATCCAGTCTCCAACATGTTATGGGTTGATGTAGCTGCTGACTCCAGCTTAGGTACATGTCCTCACAGTCCGAGATAGAGGACATTGAGGCAAGCAATGTGTTTTCCTCTTACCTGTAGAGAAAGTAAGACTCCAATTAATTGAATTCAGTTAACTTCATATGTTCTGAATAACAAAGAAACTTATTAATATAAGTCAGTCTCATGGAGGAGAGTGTAATCTGATATAAATGGAAATTTGATATAACTTTTGTCCATGATTTTATTAAAAATATATATCTATATATAACAGCATGTATGCCATTCTGTTTTCTATAATTTAACCACGCAAAATCAGGGCTTGTTCAGTAAAAGTAAAATAAGACCAAATTAAAAAACATATATATATATATATATATATATATATATATATATATTCACACAGGATGCTGCTAGCGTAGAGCTATGGGAATTGAATCAATGTATTAAGTGTCAGTTAACTACATCTTGACTACATACTTCCTGGTCTGGCCAGCACTAAGAGAGTTTGTTCCTTTTAAATGCCTAACATCAAAATTCAATACATGTATGTTAAAAATCTTGAACTAACTGATTCTTTCTCTAATAACCAAAAAACAGAAATATATCAGAGATATATTGATATTACACTCTTTAAAATGAATTTTGGGGGTGTGGGGTAGCTATGGTTGAACGAGAGACGCAGTGTGACTTTAGCGTCTTTGCTGATCTCTCTGTATTTAACAGGCAATCAGCAACGCTCACTGTTATATATAATTCCTACTTATAAAATATAAATTCTTGACTTTTCCATTTGGAAAACATCAAAAGTGTGCCTTCTGTTTCCACTCTACATTCAGTAACTCAAGGAAATGCATTTCCTGCCTTAGAGGCTTGCATGTGTGGTCTGTTTATCAGACAGTGAAGACCCAGCACGTTTAAAGCTTGACCAACCTACTCTAAGTTGTACTCTTACAGTTTTCTTGTGCAATGCCTTATTCTTATCAGAGAGTTAATGTGTGTGTTCACGTGTGTGGACACGTGAGTGTATGATGTACACATAAGTTCAGTGAGGACAGAGACTGTGTCTCTTCTGTCGGTTACGTGTTGGGCATTCAGTCATTGGCTGAACAAATGAAAGCGCGTGGCATTTAAAGAGTGTTTAAAACCAAGTGTTAGAAATTGCCAGACTGGACTTGGGGGTTAAAGCGGACGGGAAGGAAAGTGAGAAGGAGACTCGTTGAGAGAAAACACCACAACGAGGCAGAGTATATGATGAACATGCAGTTGGAAGTGACTAAGGATGATAAAGGACATGATACCGGAATAGATTATTTTAAGTTAAATCTTAAAACCTTTACCGTAACATTCACCTTGCTTCCAGTCATAGGGTACTTGTTCTGCTTTATCCATGCTTCACATTCAGAAAAGCTTAAAGCGGGTCCTCTGGGATTAGTTACGTAAACAGGGGGATGTTGTGTTGCCTCTGTTTCCCCACAGGTGCCAGCAAAATGCCTTGCGATCAGGAGATACACAGATAAAACCTTTTTTTAAGGTTTTATTTCTCTATTTGAGAGAGAGTACAGCATGAGTGAGGTGAGGGGCAGAGAGAGAAGCAGGTGTCCCGCTGAGCAAGGAGCCTGATGTGGGGCTCGATCCCAAGACTCTGGGATCATGACCTCAGCTGAAGGCAGACACTTAACAGTTGAGCCACGCAGGCACCCTGATGCAGGGTCTCTTTTATGTTTCCTGTTTCAGTCTTTGAGAATTTCTCAGCTGCATTCTTTTTAGCTTTGTCTAAAGAATTTACTTTTTAGCATATGTTAAGGGTTTGCCAAAAAGGATTTTTTGAGCTGGTGCACTAGATGATGAATTTCCAGATTCTGGAGGATACCCACATGTGTTGCGATGGGAATTGCAGGACAAAAGATACAGAGAATCATCGGGGACGACAAAAGCAGTCAGGCGCTCTGGTACAGAGGCATCCATAAAGGCGCACCCCAGGAATCACATGCCTGATTTCACATTTATCGTCTTCATGGGTACCCAGTGTACTGACTCAATGTTATAAATGAATGCAATAATTAATCAGAATTTATGACACAAGGAGTTGCAGCTTTGGGTATAAATTTTAACTAGCTGGCCTGTAAGATTTTCTTAAATATTGAGGATCTGTGACAAATACATGCATAGAACATTCTAAATAGTGTGATCATTATGATAAGCACCCTTTGGGGTCCGCTCAGTGCCAACGTGCATTGTGCCGTCTGATCACAAGTCAGGTGTGTGTCCACGGACATCCACCCCTCATCGTAATGATCTGCCCTGAGTGGGGCCCAATGCTTTAAATCCAGTATTTGAGATCATTACAGCCACCCTGGAAGTGGCGTTTTACTGCGTCCATGTTACAGATGAAAAGAAATGTTAGGCTTCAGGACATTTAGTGACCTGCCTGGTGCCTGGGCTAAGATACACCAGGTTTGATCTCGAGTCTGGATGCAGAGCCTTTCTCCCACACTCAGCTGCTAGAGCTCCGGGCGGACATTTTACGAAGGGAAACAATGGTGTTGTAAGGGGACGGCAGGAAGGCTCTGCAGAAGACACTCCATTGCGGAACAGACGTGCGGCTTCACGCCTGAGTCTGCTGGTGCTACTTCGGTCCCCTTGATGCTGGAATGAGAGCGTGAGGGCAGCCAGAGCAAGAAAGGATGTGGCTGAGTTCCTCTCAAGTTCCTGTTCCACGACCATCAAGTCATTCAGTCTCATAGACCGTTTCTCCTTGTTTCCTTTCGGCTTGGGTTTTCTGAATAGAAACAGGATACGGACGCCCCACTTTTCTTTAAGATAGGATCACGTGATGAGTTCTTGAATGTTCTCTCCCTTCTCTGTCTGTCTCTGTTTAGATCATGGTCTATATATGATTTCCCTGGGGTGTGTCCATTTCTTAACCTGCTAAATGCTTCATTTTGCATTTATAATGGCCATAAATCTCCCAGGTTGAATACAACCCTCAGTGATGACTTCTCCGGTTTGTCGTTGGCCAGAATGTGTGGACAGACGGAGCGTGCCAAAAGGCTCATGAATGTGTAGGTCGTTCAAGAAAGTTTAAAAATCATTCTGGAGGGATAGCAGGGATCCGTCTGAGAGATTTGCAGTCGCCCGAAGGCCTCCCTGCGCACTGGAGTTCCTCTGTCTCGTGGGAGAGATCAGGGAGGATGTCACCTCTTCGGCTTGCCGGAGCTAAGCGCTCGATTCAGTGTATCGAGAAGCTGAAATGTGGATCGAGGCTGTCCGGGGCATCCAGCACTCCCTGGGAGTCAGGTGTTTGCATCCCGCCCAGGGAGCTCTCTGGGGACACCGTGGTCAGAGCCCAGAAGCAGGAATCCCTTGCCTCCATTCCCAGGGGGTGGATGAGACTGTCTGCGGTTCCCTGCAGCACAGGCCACGCACGGCCAGGCTGGGGCTTCTTCCATCCGCATGGAGAGAGAGTCGAGTTGGCACCACACTAGAGAGAGCTGTATGCTGCATATTTTTTCAGGAACACATAAAACCTGAAGTATTAAACCGGCTTTATTTGCAATGCAGTCTGGCATTGAAAATGAGGACGTCTGTATGGACTCAGGCTGCCTGCATGGATTACTCCTGAAGATGAGAGCAGTTGGTTTTTGCTGTGCTCCCACAGGCCTGCTGGGCTCCGGGCTGGACTGGAGAGGATTGTATTTTTCTCAGTCCTGGGTTCTGCGGAAGCGATGAGGGACCTGCTTACTTGGGGAGGGCAAGCAGAAACAAGGAGCAATAGAACCACCTTCCTCCTATACAGTATCCCCTAAGAAGCTACATCGTTTTCACGTATTAGCTTTATTTCATATGATTTGGTGGGTGTTATCTAGAGCATTCCAATCCTATCCTTGGTATCTATTCCAGAAATCAAAGTTAAGATTACTTTATTATATGTTCCTTTATATGTGTTGAGATCCAGTGTCAAACTCAACTTAAACTAACCTGCTTCAGAGTAAATAATGCAATTATCAGATCCCAAGGTGACATTCACACAACGCACTTGATGCAACGCCCCAGGCAGCACTAACGTTCATGTGCATCCACGTGGGCTTAGAAAACAATGTCTCCGATTATCTCAGTGTTCAGCTCGGCTCTGATGACACAAATGAAATTGTGCTGGGTTACTGTCCCAGGATGGAAAGCAAAAAGCATGTATGCAATTTTTGGTGTAGACAGATGTGTTTCAACCTGTGTTTACCCAGAAGGTAGGAGGACTAACTATCCCCAGCCCGGCAGGATTCTGCTCCAGAGTGATCCCTCATTAAAAGGACAAGGATTAGAACCGCAGTGCAGACAGATGGGTGATGCTTAGGAAGTGACAAACCCTGTCTATGTCCCCAGCCAAGTTCTTTCCATCATTTGATTCGGCTAATTTGCTGCTGTGATCTTTTAGGTGGTCAAATGCAGAGCTTAAAAATTCAGTTCAACAGGCATTACTGAACTCAGTACTCTGGTCTTGGAGCTGTGGCTGCTATGAGATTGAACAGAGCATACATATGGTTGTCTTCAAGGAGAAGTAACAATACACAGAAGCCGTGCACAGAGCTAATGAGAGGCGCTCTGATACCGTGGAGGGCACCGCAGTGTCGAGGGATAAAAATGATGTCTTGTTGGAGGGGAGCAGGGGAGGCTTCATGGAGGTGGTGACAAATGCAGGATGATTTGGGGGTGGGGGCATAGAAGTTGGGGATGGGGAGGGCACTCCAAACAAAGAGAAAGTAAAGAATGATCATTGGAGGGAAGAGAGAACAACACGACGCCACTGTACATAGAGAAATCAGTCCGATCGCCACATCTGCGACGAATGCAAGTGTGGGAAGCCCAGGAACATGCCCGTGAAGAGCCATTTTATTGGAGTCTGGGTTAGAGGTGATGAACGGCTGGGGGATGGACGTGTGCACAGAAGCACGTGAGCATATGTGCGGAAAGAAGGAAAAAGCATATACTATGACTATGGGCTTTCTTTTCTTTAAAAAAAGTATTATTTACTTTAGGGGGAGGAGGGGTAAAGGGAGAGGGAGAGACAGTCTCAAGCAGACTCCCCACTGAGCTCAGAGGCCGACATGAAGTTCAGTCCCATGACCCTGAGATCACGACCTGAGCCAAAGAGTCGGTCACTTAAACGACTGAGCCACCGAGGTGCCCCAGCAGGGGGCTTTCAAAGCTGGATCCCGGCAAATACTCCCACGACCAGTAGCACAGTGTCTGAAGGAGACAGTGCAGTTGCAGGTGAGGAGAAGATCTAGGGCCGGGCTAGAGTGATGAGTTTGTGTTGCTGGAGCATCTAGAACAGAGCTGCGGAATTGTGGGTCTGGAACAGAGGTAGGACAAATAGACTTTGGAAACTTCTTTTGACAGGCAGGAACCCCGTGGAAAGCGTGATCGTATTACCAAAATAGAGGGTGACCGAGGAGGGAACAGAGATGCATAGCTGCTCTCAGGAAGAACGATAGAAGAGCTCCAGACGTGGCGTCCAGGGGCAGTCGTGGGAGCTGTGGGCAGACAGGCAGGCCCCGTTGGAACATTTCGCAGAGATGCAAGGACTCCACACAATTAAATAATGCCGACTTGGAGGAACTCTGTGAACTTGCAAAGCAAAGGTTATCGGTAACGTTTTCCCACAGTCGCCAGATTTCAGGTATTTGCAGAACTTAGGTATGAGGAAGTAGGAATAGATAGCTCTTTCAAAATGTTTGCGTTTTGTAAAAACAACCACCACCACCTACTTGGTAACCCGAGAAGTGATTATGATGATACCCCCTCGCTAGTGTCTGCTGGGGGCCAGGCGCTACGTGTAACTTACCTCATTTAATTGAAACGCACGGACCTGGGATTCGGGTAGATGAAGGGAGATGAAGCACAGAGGCCTCCTTCACCCCTTTCTAGAAGCCTTCCGCAGTCTGAAAGATGGTAAAGGCAGTAGGTAAAACTTGTTTCATTTCTGAGAATCAGCGCTTCTCCTTCTGGATGCAGCCCCGCCCAGACGTGATCCTGATCGTGACTGTGGGACCCTGTAGACCGGACCTCACCGCTTACTTGGCATCCCCCAGCTGCCCTGATGCACAGGGTCTGCTCTGTCCTGGATGTGTCACTCGTGGTTTCCAGGTTTTCCTCTCCTTCCCTTCGAGAACTTTCCAGCCCACCTGTTCTCACATCCTGGTGTGCAACAGAGTCCCTCAGAGGGGTTGTCGAACTCCATAGATTTATGATGAGACCCCAAGCTTCTGCACTTCTAAGAAGTTCCAGGGCACCGCATGTGGGGAGTTTTGCAGTGTAAGAATATACTGGATGGGTTTTGGAGAGGATGGTGGCAGTTTCAGTGTCAATGTGGTTGTCAGTCAGAAGACGGATTTTGCTGCTGTTTGGTCCCAGTGAGTGGACAGGAACCCCAGTGCAGAGGGGACAGGAAAGAAAGAATTGAACTCACAGACAGGGTGTGTGGACGTGGACAGCAGTGGACGACACGGACAGCCGGGAGGACACCACCAGGGGCTGTCAAAGATTCCAGCGTGGTCGGGCCAGTGGAGTTGGGCATCTTCAAACGGCCTCCAGACTCTGGCATGCAGTGATTTTGATTCTCGTCGTGTTCAACATTTTTATCGAGGGATCCAGGTCCCCTTACTTTCCCAGAAATGCCCCCCCCAAATAAAACAATCAAAAAGGTGTGAAAATGAGTTCATCTTCACAAGGCCAGCCTTCCTGTCACTACTGTTGGTCATGGAGCTGCCGTGTGAACTCCTTCTACCAAACGCTGCTCCAACCAGGTGTGGGGCCCAGGGAACCAGCCATTCTAGAAATTTCATCAGGAAGAAATAAACCCGATCTCCTGTCTCCAGCTAAGGTGCCGCTGTGTAATACACTCTGGGGAAGGAGGTGTTTTCAGCATGATGTCCAGTAAAGGTTTCAGAATGTGCCGCCAGCCTGTACGGGAAGGGGAGAGAAAGTGGGCTGCCCAGACATCTTGACTGAGAGCGAGAGCAGGAGGGGTGACTGATCAGGCGGTCCTCTCCTGCCCTTCCCACTGAATGCTGATAAGGCCTCAGCACTGAGGCCGGAGGAGGAAGTGTGCAGTGAGATATGACACACTGACTCTTGCCCCCGTGGGACACCTGGCTGAAATCATGGAGCAGTGTTCTGCAGTGACTGAAAGTTCTCTTTTCCAAATGCACGCCCTGATGAATCTTGAACCCTGCAGCACTCTCTTATGGTAATAACTCCCGCTCAGAAGTGCAAATGAGTCTGATGCCTTTGAGAAGTCTTGAATAGCCTTGATGGAAGCATTGGTAAGGGCGAGGCGGGTTATTAATGTTGCCTTGAAGGTGACAGGAGTGGGTCTGAAGTACCTTATCGCTTGAGATGGACACCCTCACTTTTACAGGTAGCACCCATCTTTTAGCTTCCTGAAGTTAACTGTGTTCCATCGCATTGAACTTAGCAAACTTTGATCAAGCAATCCCAATCATCTGAGTTTTTGTTTTCATTTAAAAATGTCTAATGATGCTCAGTGGCTAGTCCAGCCAACTGTGACCACCCCTAGTGCTGAGCCAAGTGACAGCAGAGGCCCCGGTGGTAGACATGATGCGTTCGAGCCTTGCTTCACAAACTTCTCTGCTCATTTTTTCCCTTACCTCGCAGTCCATGATGGTCTCCTGCATGGGCCCATACAAAACTCCTCACGGAGTCTCCAAAGCCTCCAGATATGTGGTCCCCTGCTTGATAAGATGACTGACCATGCACAGGAAAGCCATGTGTTATCAAGCTGTCCTCAAACCATTCCCCGACACCCTCACTTTCTGCCTTTGTGCTGCTGTGGACAGTAACTTACGCCATGGCTGCACTTGGAATAGAATGCTCTTTATTGAAGAAGTTGGTTAATGTTTGAGACATTTCATAATATGAAACTTTTTCAGGCACAAAAATTTTAGATGCAGCATGTTGCCACAGATCTCCTCCTTGGATTCTGGACATTTAACGTAGAAAATATATTGATACAGACACATCTATACCAACATCGTAGGAAGTAAGCTCCGAATATCAAAGCAGAACATAAATACACAGAAAAGATCAAAGTTCTGTTTAGATTAAGGAGCTGCTCGGCTCTGTGCAGAGGAGGTGACTTAGGGCAGTTTCTGGGTGTCTGCCTCCTGGTGGGAAGAAGCTGGGTCCAGGAACCAGCCAGAAAACCCTGAAGGACAGCTTTGGACCTTGCTGACTCTAAGCTTTTTGCAAGTAGACTCATGTTCTACCTCATGACTGGTGATAGAATTTTATCCACAAAATGGATGCTTTATGTAAAAATTTGTAATCATAGAATTAAAACCTAGAAGGGGCTTTGATGTTGATCTATTTCATTATACTGTGAAGTCAACTTGGTCTGTAGAATGAGGGGCACTCTGGAACTTGGTCTGTAGAGTGAAGGGCACCCTGGTAATGAAAGCGAAAACTGGTCCTTACCCAGAGCTTCTACTCCGTACCTGAGATCTCCCCTGTGTCCTCTTCTGTCTCTCTCTCCATCTTGATTTTTATTCTTTTCTCGTAATTGTTTTAAAACCCTTTCTTCCTTTAGTTTTGACAGAGTACTGCCCATTGTGCAATCCTTTTTATTTTTTTTCTTTTTTCCTTCAGTGTCAAGGATCTTTTTCTTTTCTGATGAGGCAGGAAGGGCTGCCTGTCTTTAAAAAACACAAACACAGAAAAATGTCTGATAAGTGTATAATAATGCACGTACTGTTCCTGCTGGTGAGCTCCAACTCTCCATTTTATGGAACTCCTGCCTCTTTGCTGTGGTGCTCACTACAAGATCGGGGTCCAGCAGACGGGCAGAGGTAAGGTTGTGTTATACAACCTGCTCTTAAGCCTGGGGTCGTGGCCTCCGGTAGCACATTTAATCTCTGTGATCTTTGGTAGCCTCATCTGTAGAATGTAGATGACAAGTGCCCCTCCTTCCCAGTCCCATGTGAGGGTGATCTGGGGTCATTTACTGAGACATGTGGGCGCAGTGCTTGCCTTGAAACACACACGCAATAAACAGCCCCCTTGTCCTTATAAGCTTATATCCATGTACTCTACAGAGAAAACAGAATTGGAATCCTTCGAAGAGAATAAAGAAGGGAAGTATTATGTGATGAACTAAGAAAGGAACAATGACCAATTACATTGTTGTGCTCTGAAAGAGTAAAACCATTTGTCGGCTTTTATTTCCCTCAAAGGATAATCAATATTTGAAGTGCTCTGCTTTCTGAAGGAACAGGCGAATTAGAAGAATGTAATTAAATTAAACAATACATTCAAGAGTGCCATTTCTAGGCAACATCAGATGCTGCCTTGCAGGGGCCGTGCCTTACCTGGCCGGGTCTGACCCGCAGATATGGGTCAGGAAAGCAGCCCCCCAAGCCCCCCACACCACCCCCATCCCCACTGAAGGGAAGCACAGTTCTTCCAGGCCTGCTTGGAAGGAAGTGGAAGGCAGGAGCTCCGATCTTGGCTCCAGGTTACCAGGCTGGCCGCAGTCCGTGGCCATGTGGGAATGAAGCCTGGGTGGACCTCGAGACTCAGGGCCTGTTTGGTTTGTGGGTTAACGAGTCAGCTTCCGTCTTTGAGAGCACACAAGAGAAAGTCTTTTCAATTTAAGGAATCAAACCACTGCAGCTGTTATGAGGCAACAGTTTGAAAAGCTTTTGTAGACTGTGTGCTGAAAGACAGCTCTGTACCTTTTCATACAAGCCTTTCACACTGCGTGACATTTTCAGTGCTTGCATTTTTTTTAATCCTTCTAGCACATGCCACAGTAAAATTACAAGTATAGCAGTCCACCATCTGGCGAGACTCATTCTCCCCGAAACGAAGGTGGGGCCGTGGAAGATGCTTTGCATTTTACGTTTCTGCTCTCCCACATCTGCATCGTTCTGTGTTGCCTCTTCTCTGCTTAATCAGATCTTGAAAAAGAACCTGCAAGATTAATTCTGGAAGCTCTAGAGGCCTCAGCTTCATTCAGGATCTCAGAACCGAGTTTGTGTTTATGGCTCGCATGTCACATGTTTTAGGCGGGTATTGCCTGGGTCCCTTTCTTGCTGCTCTTATTACCATCTCTTTGTTTAGGGTCCCTTCTGGTTTTTGCATCCTGCTTGGGAATGTCCCTACTGATTAACATCTCTTCCAGGGGAGAGCAGGAAAAGATGGAACACAGGCAGAGAACATTCTCCAAATCTGAACGTTAGTGTCTCAGTTTAATGGAGTCACTGGTCCACTTGGGCAATTTTTATTAAATCCTTATTATCAGATCAAGGTACAGTTTATAGCTTGTGTGCTTGTTATAGGATTGAAAGATAATGTAATTGAAGGGTGTATGCATTAAGGTAATTTTATTAAGGTAAAAATTCAAAGGGCTTATTTTTGGTATGGAAGGGATTGATGTAATTAAGGCCTTATTTATAAATTGTGGCTGGGGATTTTTTGTGTGTGTGTGATTTTAGATAATCCATATAAAAACCTGTTTCTCCTTAATACATTATTGCAAGCAGCAGACCTAAAGTGTTGTTTTCATTAACAATGTTTTACTGTTGTCAAGGACATGTTTTCTATGAACTGGAAATAAAAAACCAAGATCAATAGTTACAACAAAAATGCGCTTTCTTAGCCTGTCTCCCAGTCTGTTTCTTTAAGAGGTTCTATTTAGAAGTACTCCCGAGAATGCTGTTTGAAATTCCAGGTGAACGCCCTGAGGTGGTCATAGATTAGTAAGATATTTCTTCTTTTCACAAAAGCCGCCATACAAACCCTCAGGGCAGGTAGATGTCCCCAAGATGATTTGGCAAGTGTGGGATACCATATTCATGGATACTTTCCCTCCTACTTATGTAACTGGTTGCTTTTTCCTTTGTAAATGCCTATACTTTCCACCAGGTTGTATAGGGAGCTCTATAGAAGAAGGATGATGAGTGTAATCTAGTATCACACTACAGCACACTTCAATTCCATCGACTTTTCTGGAATATCTACAAAGAAATGGCACTCATTTTGTCCATGTGGGTAACACTACGATGTGCGAGATACAGCTTCGTCTTTCAGGTTGCTTACACTCGTTAGGAAATAAGGTCAATATACAACCGCTCAAACATATGTCTGAGTGGTGAGTTATCAAGCATTTCAAAAGAAGGAGGAATCACATTATTTGGAGGTTAAAGAAGTATAGAATAAACAATTATCATTTGAGATGGTTTTCATAAAATAATTACTAACACCTAGCTTCAGCCATTCCCAGGCAATTAAGACTCACAGAGATATAAAAACTAGGGAAAATTTGCTCTTCCACATAGAGTAGATGCCAGAGGGCAGTATCCCTGTTGACTTGATAGAATCATATTAGTGCCATAAAGTTTAATTTTTCTATCAAAAACATCAAGTGTAGGCTTTTCTATAAAGCATCTTGGAGTTATGCACAGCCTCCCTATCTCCTTAACATTGGAATGCCTGTGCTCTCAAATTTGACCAGCTTCTCAAGTCCCAGTGAAACTATCATCATAGGAACAGACATCAAATTAATAATTAAGATTTCATATACATTTATAAATGTCTCTCTGTTTTTTATGTATCAAGCCAAATAGAATTAATTAACAGGAAGAACTCAGTCTTTGTTTCTTTTCTGATGGTAACATTTTAACTATTTCATCATAAAAAGGAAATTTATTAGATAACTATATTGTTTATATCCCAAACAGCAAATATTAAAAGCATGGAAAATAACAAAATGAGGAATATTTTGTGACCCTCTCTAAAATTACTTTCTTAGCTGTTGTCCACAAAGCCTGCATTGTCCCTTACAGCAACTGCTGGCCATGTCTGGCTAATTCAATCTTAATTTCAATTCATTAGAATTAAATTAAATTAAAAATTTATTTTCTCACTCGCACTGGCCATGTTTCAGGTGCTCAAATGCCACATGTGGGGATTGGCTTCTGTATGGACAGCTCAGATAGGGAGCATCTTCATTTTTGTAGAAAGTTCTGTGGGACAGCAGGTGCGATGAGATTCCTCTAAGGGTGGGCCATCATTTTCCACTGCTTAGGAGATTAAACAAATATATATTTTTAATAATGCATTGAAAGGTAGCACTAATCTAGAACTTTTGGTCCCCTAGGGTTTCTTTTTGGGCTTTGAAAATTTCTGTCTTTTGTTCAGTATAAATAGTAAGCTAGGATGAGTCTGGGTTGGTGGTGGTGATCGTGAGGATGACAGACAGATAAGGATGATGATTTTTTTGGTGGTGAGAATGAAGAACAAGCCAGCCTAGGAGGGGTGAATTTTTGTTATCTAATGAGTGACTGTTGCCAACTCTTCCAGTGGGGAAGTCTGTTACATTTGTGATGTGGATACAGACCCATTATGTACTCGGAGTCCTCTCAAAAGATCCGAGGGCTGGTGAGAACTTCCATTAGAAATGTTCTATATTTGGGGTTGAGTGGCGTGGAATAGACCTAGAATGTGTGTGTGCTCCTGGGCTGTGGTCTACCACTGACGCCGGCTTGGGATTGTCATATGCTGCAATAATTTTCTAATGGTGTAGAAGAGGCATTGTTGAGTGTTTAGTCTGAGCTTCTTAAAATGTGAGATGGTTTAGAAGAGTCTCTGTGATCTATTGCATGCTAAGACTTTTGACCCGGAATAATGAAAGCCCACTTCACAAGGGGCCGATGGATAAACCGGAGTTTTCCCAGGGGTTTTACTTTAGAGGAGGCGTCTTCTCTGTGATTACAGTGATACATTTGCAATCTGGATGATCTCCTTTCCAGAGTAAGTTCCCCCGTGAAGCACATTCCTGATCCGACAGCTGCCTGCTCAACACCGAGTCAGAGCGGAAGCCTTTCAGACTCGTCTGATCGCGAGGCCAGCGAGTATGTGATGAGTTACCCCCATTCTCACTGCAGGGCACTCCTCACCTCTGAACCAGAAATTCTCCCCAGCCCCTGGGACAGTGCAGGCTACACGTGAAATAACTCCCATCCTACGCTTCTCACTCACACCCACCTGTTTTATATTGTCATAAAGATGACTTCATGTCTCCGTGGGGTTTTGTTGACATCCTTATCTGAGTGTAAGCGAAGCTGAGTCCCTGAAAGTGGTGTGTGTAGATTCTACGTCACTTTAGTTTTTAATATTCCATAGTACAGATGAGAGGCTCGTCTTCCAGTAAAGCTGAAATAGAGCATGCCAAGTGCTAGAGGACTTTCTGGGCTTTGGTTTAGCCATTTTTCCTTCTAAAATGTCATTGGTGAGATCATCATATTGTTCTCTGGTTTCTGTACACAATTTATTTTTATGTTGCCCCCAAAGCTCTGCTTGTTATATACTTCTGATAAATATGTTATTAGTATAAGTTATTACAATATATAATATATATGTTATTATTATAAGTGTTATTATTTATACATACATTTTATTTTTAAAATATACATATTTTTAAGCTTTATTTATATTTATTATTTAAAATATTTAAATATTTTATTTTATTTAATATACATTTTATTTAAATAAGAATAAAATATTTATTATTTAAAATAATACATACATTTTATTTTTAAAATGAAAACTTCTAAAACAAGGAAGGAAAGAAACGGCTATAAAATAATTGGTTGGTGGTGAAGTTGTTGGATTATGTTTATGGTTGAAGTTGTACCATCAACATCAAATTCTAAATGGATTACTTGTCTAGATTCATATCCTTCATGAGCCCTTCTGTGAGTCCCCAAAAGAGTGAGGACTTCTGTCATTATAGCACAATGATACTTGGCATATATCTCTCTTAAGATAATGAAATATTGTTTTTTTATTCCTATTAGTTAATACTAATCTTAGCTTAAAGATTATACTGTAAGATTCTCGAGGGTGAAGAGTTTGACTTAGTCGTCTTTCCCTCTCTCCCACAGCTTATACGCTGTCAGTTGAGCCAGTGTCCTTCTCTGACTTGCGTGTATGTTAGGGGCGAGACTATTTTAGAAAAGCAGGTAAAAGTAACTGAGGGAGCACACTTTTAGTCTCAAATAAAAATGGCTGTTTTCCAGAGCAAGATTACCCTGATTCCTGATGTAAGGGGAAAAAATGAAAGCAATGTATTTTTCCCCAAGGGTAGACTGTTCCCTGGAAGCAAATTTTATCATGGTTTTGTAAGGTCCCATCATTATCTTGATATAAAAAATTTATATGAGCATTTTCTAGATGGCTGCAAATTGACTCCATTCATCCTTTCTTTGCCACCATCCAGAAAACACACCTATCCATGTAAATAATTTGAGGGAGATTGTAATTATTGTATTAGAATAACATGCATTTCCAAATTAGAGATTGTTGTATATCTTCTTGATCTAGATAGATGTCCCAAAACTGAAAAATTAGAGCAAACAAGAAACATACAGAGTATCAGTCAGAGTTCCTATTTGCAGGCAATAGACATTGGCCAGTTGTATGACTCATTTAAACATAAAAGTAAATTGCATTTAAGCCTATTAGGTAGCTAACAGAAACTCTAGGAAAGCCAGCTAGCCCAGCTTGAAAGTTATGCAGCTCGGGACCATTCCGTCTGTCCTCTGAATACCTAGTCAGAGGAGGACATCACCACAACCATCTGTGGGACAGTGGACACAGCTGCCACCGCAATCCCTCCCAGACCCTGATCTGTGCAGTTCCTTTCTGCTTTGCATCATTAGCTTCTTGTTCAAAAGCAGGGGATGCAAGTGCAGGGCTGGCGGAGCTCAGATCCTTAGGACCTGCCCTAGCCAGGGCTCTGGAGGGGAAAGGGAGTGACTGGAATTTTCAACTTGGTTGTGAAAATTGGATTCTGCCAAATAAAGAGGAGATTTCTTAAACATCCAAAGGGGATTCTGAAATGCAGCAACTACAAATAATGAAAAAGCCCATTCTGCATAAAGTCTGGTTAAATCTCTTTATCACTGACATCAGATGCATCATTTTTATGATTCAAGAAAGCAAGGAAATTAAATTTTGCGAGATTATTAGATTTACTTTGGCCTACCTGAATGGCCAAGAGAAACAACATTTGTATGAATGTACTTGTTCTTGAAGCTGGAGGACAAAATTCTCTCTCCGTGTACGTTAAATGACTAAGCAATTGCATTAAACTACTAATGAGATTAAAACTATTAAGAGAGAAACGTTTTCCTGTTGATATTTTGGGTTGGAGAAGAGGAAGTTTAAGGTCAAAGAAGTGGAGACCCGTCAGTATATCCAATCATTGAAGCAGCCTGAGGACAAACACTCCTTCTGCTCCTTCCCATACAGCCTGCCCTATGTGAGCGGGGACTGGGATTATAGTCTATTTTTAAAAAAATCCATTCTTTTGTTTTTTTGGATGACACTGCTTTGCTCAGGAGTGCTCCTGCTTTCAGGTTACCAAATGAAATAGATTGCATTAAATGCTAAATTTAAATTTGCATTGAGCAAAGACCTTGTGGAGAGGGGCACATAGGCAGGCATAAATGAAATCTCCTCAGGATAAAATTCATCTACTTAAAGGAGCCCATGTGAGAAATCTCAGTGTAACAAGAATCCTTATCAGGCTTAATAAAGTAACTGCCAGTATGATCTGTCTTGCGGAGCTGCTTGTCCTTACCCTCCACACATCACGTATCCCTAGCAGAAAGAGCCACAGGATGGAAGAAGACATTCATAACGTCTGGAAGGGAGCAGAGGTTCTGGCAACATTTCTGATTAATAATTTCGGCGTTCCCTCCTGCATAGAGAGCCCAGAGGAAGCATTTTTCAGGCGTTTCATTGCCACTAGAGATTGAATCTTAATGTTTTGGAATATCGCAGGCATCCAGCTTTCTCTTTCTCGACAGATTAGCAGGATGCTGGGAATGTGTCCTTAAACTAAATAACTTGTCATTATTCCAGATGCCTACGTTACATCGCCATCAGTGGTGTCTCTGGGGTTAAACCTCAAGCTTCCCTGTAAAGTTCAGCTTTCCATGGCTCCATCCGAGTTACAGGCACTGCGGGACTGAGCAGGGCCCCGTCCGTACCCGCAGGATGTATCAGCGGGAAGCATCGCCAGCCAACCCCTTGCTCGCTGCTGCAAATCTGTTCCCAAATATAAGTTCTCAGTGGAAAAAATAGCAATAAAAGCAAACCTCCCAAGTTTTATGTAAGCTTTTTCATTAAAGCATCTGTTTATGTTTTCTTATTCTGAAAGGTATCCTTTTCTTTTGTCCTCAGCAGAGGGTAGTAGCTAATTCAAGCTTTTCTTTTCCTTTCTTTTTCTTTTCTTTTCCTTTCTTTTTTTTTTTTTGATCATAGAGGTTTGGTTTTGGAACAAAGTTGAAGGACAATTATATTACTTTCTCACTTTCTTTCTAAGCCAGTGTTTTGCTTAAGTTTGATAACACTCTTATTGTGATCGATGTCAAATTCTGTGTTGCTTTATACTTATGTGTCACTGTTCAGACATGACCCAATTTGGATTATGACTGTAAATATATTTATATATATTTATATATATATACACACATACACACACATTACCCATATTCCATACACACACGATAGCATAAGCTTTCTAGCTGGATGAAACTTTGTTAGGGTCTTGTCGCCATGATTTTATAGAGTTCTGACCTTGGGAATACCTTTTTCCTTGTCTATAAAAGAGATTAATATGTGCATCTCTTTCGTACAGCTGATATAAAGTTGAAATGAGAGGATGTTTTTAAAGCCAGACACATCATGTACACAAGAAGGTCAGAACACGGAAGAACTCAAAAGTTCTACATGCCAGGCATAAGACTGATCATAGGAAGACTGGTTCAAAGTCAATTTGCACATTTACTAGACACATACGTAGGGACCTAGACATCTAGAGAGAATTATATTCTATGTACTGAAAGGTGGGGTTCTCTGTCCTCACATCCTTTTACCTAAAAATGCCTGTGGTCATACATATATTCTCCATAACTGGAGATTGTAAATAGTTTCTTCTGATAAACCAGGAACCCCTAACCAAAGCTCTGGTGACATGAAAGTTTGGGGTTTGGGAAGCCCCAACGAATATAGCTGGGTCAGGACAAACACTGCTGCATTATGGAGTAAGAATAAATACTGCCCCCCACAAAAAAATCCTTCTCACCTCAAAATTGTTTATGCAGAAGGAAAATTCTTTAAATATGCTTGCCGTACCTTTCAAATGAGGCAATAAGTTTGCCTCCAATTATTTTTAAGAGTTTTACTGCTAATTATGAAAGGAAGTTGATAGTCCAAAAAAATACGTGTGAAAAACTAATAAAATTTATAGAATCTTTTAAAAAAAAGAATACTAAAGAATACTATAGTAAGTAAATAATTGTCAGAGAACTGAAAAGAACTCTTGTAAACCAGGAATATATATTCACTGAAACAAAATTCTTACCTAAAGGTAAGGGAATTTCCAAAAAGTACAATGAAAAGGGAAAGAGATAGACAATAGCACAGAAGAGACTAGTAGATGAGACAAAGTCTTAGATCGAACTATCTGGAAGTTCAGCAAGGGGAGACAAAGGAAAATGAACGGAACAGTATCAAAGAAAGGAAAAATTCAGTAATCCAGAATTGCAAAATACGAGTCTTCAGATTAAAAAGACCCCCACACATCCAGAAAATGTGGGGGCAGGAGGACCCCCTGGAAGGTATACAGCCTCACAATTTAAAACTGCCTAACATAATATTTGGAGCCAGCAATGTCTAAAAAGGAAAGAAATTTCATGCACATGCATCAGATTTATTTAAATGTCTAAAGAGCAACACTGGAAACTGGGAGACAGAGAACAATGTTTTTCAACTTATTTTGTACTTGAATTGTACATCCTGATAATTATCACTAAAAGTGAGAGAAAAATTCAGTTTGGGACACTTAAAATTCTCAGAAAATAGTTTCAGTCCCTTTCAGTATTTATCATGAAGCTACAGAGGTTACGCTTCACCAAAACTGTGGAGTAAATCAAGAAGGAAAGGCATGAGCTCCTAGAAACGGGGTATTCAATGGAGAGGAGAGTAAAGAGCTTTCTTACGAGGGAGGTCTGGAAACGTCCCAGGGTGAAGGACTCCAGAAAAAACACAAAGGAAATGAAATTTATGGGAAGTAAGTGGATTGGGTTGGTAGGGTTTTTACAGGGATCTTGGAAAAATTTTTACAATGGATATGTTAAAAACAAGCAAACGAAGAGATAACATCATTTTTTAACCTTAAGAAGGCATTCGTGCAAAGAATAAGTGCCTAATAGTTTGGGTCCAGGAGGGAGCAATATTTAAATAGTCATAAAATATAGAAGCTAATTACTAATTTAACTAAGAGACTGCTTCAGAGGACACCATACCCATCCACCATAATGGAAAATAAATAGAACATTTTTAAAATGTAGAATTCAAGAATCAATTTTTAAACATCCCTTTTTAAAATAAATACAACTTTAAATGCTAAAAGAAACAGCTAAAATGGGTAATAATGATTGCTTCTGAGAAGCAAGACTAGTGAGTCAGAAGGGTGAATAGGAGACACTTGTCACAATAAGCTTTGTCATAGAAATGGATATTTTAAACTTGCTGTTGCCTGTATTAATTTTAGTAGTTGCTACTCACATCATGACTTTTGCAGAATGGAGTTGAAAATCAAGAAAATTTAGTAAGTTTGCTAATGCCATTCTGATAGTAAATGAAAGAAGTATGATTGAAATCAAATCTATCCAAGTCCAAAATTCCATATTTCCAACAATAACACAGTGTCATCAACGGCAGGTTCTCCCTTATACGTATAGATGCCCTTCCTCTCTCTTTGCTTCAGTAAATAACATAGTATGCTTTGCTGTCAAAGAGACACCTGCCCAGTTGAATTGGTCAGTGTGTGACTTTATTATAGTTCATGGCCAGTTGTGATTTCCTTATCTGTTTGTTCCACATAGCTGCCTATGGTGTCTGCAAAGCTGGAGTAATGGTACAGAAAGTGTTCTAACCTTACTTACACATCCCGATTCATGGTGACTCGTTCTTGCCAATGCTTATAGAACATACTTATTTTTCTTGGACTTTTTGGCCCATGTGAGTTGCTTTTGTATTTTTATTTCCCTTCTTCCCTTCTTCCTAAAGGTAGATATTGCTAGTCCTGGGTCAGATGTGACAACACAGGTTTGGAGGGTAAGGGGTTTCCTTAAGTTCAAGTTAGTTGGGGGAGCTGTGATCTGTAACCAGAACCAACACTAGAATAATGTCATAGAAGCAGAGAATTTACAGAGGAGGAAAAATAACTCTATTTTTAAAAGAAAAATTTATATAGCTTTTTTTTTTTTAAAAAGATTTTATTTATTTATTTGACAGAGAGAGATCACAAGTAGGCAGAGAGGTAGGCAGAGAGAGAGGGTTCCTGCTGAGCAGAGAGCCCGATATGGGGCTCAATCCCAGGACCATAAGATCATGGCCTAAGCCGAAGGCAACCAGTTAACTGACTGAGCCACTCAGGCACTCCTATATTGCTTTTGTTTTGTTCTTGCTGAAGAAATCAGGAATATTTTGATGTCATTAGAGTCTAAGTAAGAAAATTGCCGAAATTAATAAAATGTGTCACAAACAAATAAGTCATTAGTCATTTGGTGTGGTACCTGAGTGGCTTGTTGGTGGGTCTCAGTCTTTGTGACATGCAGACCTCCCCTCTCCTGGCCGCTAAAAGAAAAATCCGATGTATCAGAATCCCCAGGAGTGCGTTCCCATGCAAACCCATGGCTTCATGGCCGATTGGACTTTTCAATGAGATCGATGATATTTGAATTCAAGAGATGGGGCAAGGGGAGACTGGAAGTAAATGCAGTCTGTTTTTCCTTAATTTATCAAATTTAAAATGAATTGGAGAGCTGGAAAAAAGTGAATTCATAAAGTCGGTGGGAGAGTCAGGAGCATTGGAGGAAGCAGAAGTGAAGCGTAGTTGACAACCGATTTGAAAATCAGGGTTGAGGTTGAGAAGTTCAATTCCTGAGTACGTAGGATTTGGGACCCTATCTGCAGCCCGTTCCAGCCCTTCCTTGCTTCAGCATCTGTTTGAAAACCCCCTGTCCTTGTCTGTAACAAGCTCCCGGCCTCATGTTATTGCACAAAGTGGTTCTATCTGTAGCAGAAGCCTTTTTCCGTCGAGTTCTTCTTTTCACCGTGAAACGCAGAGAAGCCAGATGGTGTGATAAAGCGGTTTGCAATGTCACCTCTCCTTCCGTGACCTTGTGTGTGGGATTGGATCCTTCTCACCTCAGTTTTCATATCTGTACATGAGGGTGACCGTGTTTACCCCAGGAGGTCTTGCAGGGACTCACGAAATAAGTGTGTGAAGCAGCTAGTCCAGTCCTTAGAGAAGTCCGTGGCTCCTGAGTCTGAGAGTCCCATGTTAGCATGTCCAAAGTCGAATCATTTTATAGTGACTGTGTGCATGGATAGCATCTTTTCTCCTGGGAAACACGTTCTATTCCCTTCGTGTGGTCAGAGTCAGTGGCACTAAGAATGGCAATATGGCAGGAAGTCTGCAGGATTCAGTCATTATTTAGCTGAGGACCCGGGTGCACCCAGTTCTCCCTTTACCCCAGTTATAAAGAAAAAGAAGAAAAATGAGTTTCTAAAAGAAATTTGACTCCCATATAAAATAATGGTAATTCCCAAGCAACTCTCACCAAAAAATGTTTCTCTTCTTTCTTCTAGATATGTACTGTTACGTTTTCGTTGTTGTTATGAACCTAGAAATTTTATCAATGTTCATATAAGGACCACTGGTGTTTTTTAGTCATTCGTACATGTAACGAATTGGTAGATTTCTAGCCAGACATCTATATGAAGTAGACCTCGTTAGTTTGGAATAGCCATAAATATATGCCAGATTAAGAATATTATTTCCAAATATGTCATCTGCATGGCTTTTCGTAGAGGTTTATGAGAAAATTTTTACTCAAAATGAGTGGTTTGGCTTTATATTTATCACATTTTTATTTGATTTTGATTGAGATCCCAGAGAAGCGACTTAAGAATCACAGAGTCTGGGTTTCTTTAGCAGCAAGTATAACACTTTAAATCCATAAATAGCCAGAATTAAAGTAATTTCTAGATTACTTCAAACTGGGCCTGATTTGCATAATATAAAAACAATTTAGATTTGATTTCTCAAGAAAATTGAGATTTTAAATGAAAAAAAGTTTGTGTTTGGCTACATTTCATATTTGTGTCAAAACGTAGTACCCAGTACATTACCAAATTTGTTTTTTACAAAATACCAATATTTGGAAAAAAATATTATATTATTTACATAATAAGTTGGAATCCCATATGGTTGTGGATCATAGGAAGGTAGCGAGAAATTGGCATTGATGACAACACTTTCTCACTCAAGGGTAGATTAAAGCTTTTATCTATTTGTGCGCTTCTCATAGGTTGGAATCACCAGGTGAATGATTTTAGGTATCTATGAATCTCAAAACATTTCTACTCATCTCTTTTTATACAAACAGTCATGGTTAAATTTGTGTTATACTCATGTGTCTGGAAGGTTTTATTTTGCTTCCTCTATTCCCTTGTAGACATGACAAATACTTAGGAAACCTGTCCAGTGTGCTGAGAACTGTGCTAGAGGTGAAGGCAGAAAAGATAGCTATGCCATTGGCTTGTTCTCATTCTACCCACATGATAACGGAGGGTTTGATGTATTGTGATTTAATGTTTCTTATCAAATCTCATTCAGACTTTGCCTGTGTGTGTTTTATTTTATTCATATGCCTTTTTTGTTATTTTCACATTTGTGGAATAGATCACAAACCATCCAACAAAGCATAACATTCATATGTTATATTTGGGAATATATTGTATGGTATAAATGGATTTCTGATGCTTGCCTTTTTTAATATTCAAGAATATTCAATTATTAATTATTAATTTGGTTCTGAACATATTTTAGTTTGGAAATACTGGATTTTTTTAATGATCTTTAAAAACTATTTATTTTAGAGAGTGTGTGAGCAGGGGGAAAGGCAGACAGAGAGAAAGAGAGAGAATCTCAAGCAGACTCCTTGCTGAGTGTGCTGCCTCTCTCGGGGCTCAATCTCACAACCCTGGGATCATGACCTGAACTGAAATCAAGAGTTGGTGGCTTAACTGACTGAATGAGTAATAGAAAGATTGCGTAATTAAGGAAAAACAAAAACAAACAAACAAACCTCTGATTCATGTGAGACAATGAGGTTTTAGTTTTGCTTTGACTCTAACATAAACTGCAAAGTGTGTGTGGGTTACAATTTCATGATCCCATGCGGTCTGTATAGAAGACCGGACGAGGAACATATCCTTGGCTACTTTATTGGCCTGCTAGGGAGGCCTTGCACAGTACTGTAGACCTCACATAACAGAAACAGTCTGTAGCTTAGGAGTCCAAATTAAGATGGCAAAAGCTGACAATCTTTGGCATGCTTTGGCTTCCTCAGCGTCACCCCGATTCCTGCCTTCATCTTCCTGTGGTATTCTCCCTGTGTGTGCCTGGGTCTAAATTTCCCCTTTTTATAGTAAGGATGTTAGTCACGTTGGATTAAGGGCCTACCCTGATGATCTCATCTTAACCTGATTAATTGCATTTACAATGATCCTGTTTCTCTCTAGGGGTACATTCTAAGGTTTTGGGGGTTAGGACTTTAGTAGATGAATTGTGGGGGGATATAATTCAGCCCATAATAGACCATGAATTCTTGGCTCAGCTTTACATAAAATTAAATGGATCTTCCAAATCTCTGCAAGAATACATGTATGACCTGTATTCTTATCATCCTTTTGTTTTGTTATTTACCTTCTTCATGACTGTTGGAAAGTCTCCACACGTGTTTATAGTACGAATAATTACATTTCTACCTGTCATTATTTCCTCATTCTCTTTTCTTTCTTATGCTAGTCACCATACAAGACATCGTTAGTTTTTGATGTAGTGTTCCCTGACTTACTGTCTGTGTGTAACACCCAGGCTCCATGCAATCCGTGCCCTCCTTAATATCGTCACCTCAATTGTAGCACTTGACCCTTTGGTTAGGGTGCCATCCATCCCCCATCCCCCACTGGCATGGCTTCCAAGTGTTGGTTCTGACCAGATTTGGTGTTTTTCCAACACTGCTTTCATCTGAGGCACTCCCACTGACCGCTATTTAGGTTTTATTTCCTAGATTTTAAGCTGAGCACTCTCAACATAAACATTTGATCTGTTCCACTTAATCAAAATATCTTTAATTTTGGATGCTTTCTTTAGTTCAAATCACTCAATAATTCCCCAGAAGACACTGCAAAAATCACTTTAGTTTCTCAGAACAAATACACCTAAAAACTGTCATTCTGAATGTCCTACATTGAATTCTCCCAGGAGAAGTCAAGCCCTGGAAACTTGTAGATGCTGTTGAACCTGTGAACTGCATATTAAGAATTTACTATTCCCAATTTACATCCTTTCCCTCTTGGCGAAGCCCTGGATCGCTTCTTCTTGCACCGGGAGCAGTCTCATTGGAAGCTTCCATAGCGTTAATCCTCAAAGCGTAATAAAATGCACCACATAAGGACTTGGAGCACATAGGGACAGAACTGGAGTCTCAGTTAGTTTCTTCTTACCTCTGGAGCAATTCCTTCAAGTCCCCTGTGCTCCCATGCTTCATCTGTAAAATCAAGACAGGAAGATTAACATCTCATGTTTCTATGAGTACTAATTATCTAAGACTAAAAGGCAAAATGCTTAGGTCCTTCCTGAACTTGCCTTGGCGTACTTTTTTTTCACTTACTTTTACATTCTCCAATGCTATATTAAATAAAAATTGCTTAAGAAGATTGCAAGTTAAGGTTTAGTTATATCTACAGGAAGCTATACTGTTTAATCACTTAAATGGTAACATATATACCACTCAAGATGTGACCTTTGAGGTGTCTTCAGTTTGAAAAAGGGAATGGAAACAAATAAATCAAATGGAGTTAAGAGACAGGAATGAAATGTTTTTACACTTACTGTAACTTCCTCACTTACACATTTCAAGAATCTGAAGACTTTCTAGAACAAAAGATATGTCTCTTTCCATTGCTATTGCGTTCTCAGATTTGCATGGAGAATTTAAGAATCCCCTAAATAAAACCGTTTCAAAAAATATCTGTCTTGACTTTTTGGTGTCTGGTTTTTTTAAATTAAATCTTTCAATATTATTATTGTTAGAGCTCTAGTTTAGGCTTAAATGACCATCCCCTGAAATTCCTTTTTGCAGGACCTGACGTATGTAGGTAGATTCCTTTTGATTGCCAAACTCTCACCAGGGTAGTTTTAATTTCACGTATCAGAAAGCTGCTACAAAAATTCATTTCCAGTGTGACTCTTTGTTTACTGGGATCCTACAACAAAGAATAGTCATAGATTATGAATTATATCAGTTATAAAAAATTGTGATCATCAAAATTAAGCAGTAGGACTTAGTGAGAGGGAAAAAGAGAAAGAAGAAAGAGAAGGCCAGACGGCTGGACAGGGGAGGGCGGGCCAAGGGTAAGAGCTGGAAGAAAAGGTGAGACAGCTCTGGCGGGGACGGAAGAGGTAGAAAAGAAAAATCTGACCCCTGGAGAACGCTTGCAGATGTCCCGCATCGTGTGCATTGTTGGCAGGGCGACTTCTTTCAGGGTGTTTCAAGGGGACTAAAGAGACAGTATCCCCAGGGAAGCAAGCTGTCTGATCAACCTTCCTGCTCAGTCCAATGACAGAACACCATTCTGGGCTTTTCGGGTTGGGTCTTTTTGTTCTGTGTCATTTTGTCCTTCCACTCCATTTAAAAGTGCTTTCTGCTTCTCCTCATTACCATCACCCTCACCAGCGACCTCCACTCGGAGATGCTTGTCTGCCCGGCTTTGGTGACATTTTCATTAGGTAATGCAGTCATGCCACTGGACGTCCTGCTAGCCTCTGCCTCTGACCTCTCAATTCCCTGAGAGGTTCCTGCAGTTCTCAGGCAGCGAGTCCTTGGCCTTGGGGCCAGAGTGGCCTGGGGAGGATCGATAGGGATGACACTGAGGAAACCTGCCTTTGACACCACCCCTGGCTTCCCAACCACCCCTCCCCCCTGAAAAATCTTTCTTATGCAGAAAAAAAGAGGTCTGGTTGCATTTTATTTGAACAGGCACCTCAGAACTGTCATCCTGTATTATTTTTTTCCCCTTTAAAAGGTTCTGAAAACAATTGCCTGAAGCTTTGCCATGCATATCTAAGGCATTTTATATTGTTCAAGGCATCGCTGCATATTTTCCCATTGTTGGTCTATCTGTGATGATCTTCCACTCACCCAAGCGAACGCAAAGGACACATAATTGAAATTTACTCATGTTGAGCTCTCACTACTTGAGGCAAAGTCCTCCCTTGCCCTCTCATGAAAGGTTTGCAAATTCTCAGCAGTGTCAGGAGGGACAGTGATTGTAGAACAGGTGCGTGCCCTGTTCTGTTTGGTGCCCCTGCTTCACATGGCAACAGCCCTGAGGGAGTGAATGAGTGGTTCCTGGCCTTGCTCGCCACGGCCCTCACATCCCTGTTACTGTAAGAGAGCCTGTGGTATCAGATGGTAATGACAGTGATTTGAAAATGCGGTTACAATGTTTAGCATTGAACCAGCCACGTACAAAACAACCCCAAATTGTCAGCTATTATTATAATGCTGAGAATTATCACATTAGTATATTATATTCTATCTCGAGATATAAAATGTTACATGAGAGGTCGTTAGAGGAAGATTGTTACTTTTAGAATTATATTTACTTCTTGCTTAAAGTTTGGTTTGGAGATTTCGGGTGTTCTTCCCAGTGCTGTCCAGTAGCCCCGTCTGTCGTGAGGGCGCTGGGCCAGGTCTGTAGAACAGCAAACTCTGTGTGGCTGTTCAGTGCTTGACCTATGGCCAGTGCAACTGACTATCTGAATTTATGATTTTATTTAATTTTAAGTAGTTTCATTTTAATAGCCTACGGTGGGCAGATTTAGCAAATAAAAAGTACAGGATATCCAGTTCAATTTTAGCTTTAGACAAACAGCAAATGCATTCTGAGTATATGTATCCCAACAATTATATGGAACATACTTTTACTCAGTATTTTATCTGCAAATATAAAATAGCTACATGCCACTAGTGTTTACAGTATTGGACAGTGTGGCTCTAGGCAACTCCTTTTTTTTTTTTCAGGAGATGAAATTGCTATACTCATTTAACAAGAACGTATAAGATGTATCACTATAATTAGTGCCCCCACCTCACTTTAGACTTAGTCTCTAAAATCAAAATGTATGCTTTCTTGGTGACATTCTGGGAAGAGTCAGAGATTTAAATAAAGTTAAACTGAACCTATTTGTAATTTCTTATATTTTAATTTATTTAATTAATTAAGTGTAATCAATTGTATTTAATTCAAATAACCTATCGTAATTTCTTGTAAAAAAGAAGCCACATAAGTAAAATGGTGGTTAACTTCAGGAAATGACCTGTGTTCTTTGAGTCAGGTAAGATAATGTACGAATGTTAGGTGGTGTGTAGACAACTCTGAACACATAGTGAGAGGCGGCCCTGGGCGATGGGGTAGAGATAGAGTGAGCAAGGGTTACAGATTTCAACAAAATAATGTTCGTTCCTTAGTTACCACACGTGTAAGTCCCGGCTATAAGGAACCTGAAGTACCAGCGGCCATGTGCTCTCAAGAGAGGTAGCAGGAGTAAATGCGCTGTTTTTGACCCCTCATCTTTGTAGACTATCTTTTGTAATTTCTCAAACTTTAAAGAGAAATTATTGAAGGATCATCATTATCATTATCAAATTCATCATTGTATGCAGCCTAATGTATTTCATATTCTGAGACTTCAAAATTGGTTTGATGCTTTTTTCTTATTAAATTATTAAAACTACTGTTAAGATAAGGGAGTTTGCATAATCCTGGGACAAACTGCAGGGGACAACAGAGAAAGCGGACTAACAAGACTTCCCTAGTGGGATCATCATGGCGGGAACTAAAGGAGTGAATGCAGTTTATGGACGTCCAGACCTCCCACAGTTGTAAGATGTATTTATGATGCATAGCCTACATACCCGTGATCTTGTACATACCTCTCGTTTCCTTGTCCCTCACACCAGTCTAACAGCCATCTTCTCAAACCAACAACCCCAAGATCAAGAGTCTTCTGCTCTACCGACTGAGCCAGCCAGGGTATCGCACACCGTTGTTTGGCCTCTTACAACACATTTAACATTTTCTTTTTCCTTTTATCTTCAAAATGGAGATATTAATATTGCCTGTACCACAGATTTGTTAGGGTTTAGAAGAGTAAAAGCCACGTAGAGGGATTTACGCAAGGCAAGGACAGGCCAGAGCCAATGTTACTTGAATCTGAGTATATGTGGAGTCTATGAGAGTTCAGGATGGACATTTACAAACTGCATAACATATCCTGAAACAGTCTCTTTTGATGTTGGAAGTGTGCTATCTAGCCACATCTGTCAGTGAAATAGCCAGGGGTCATTTGGGTGCTCTGTGGTTTTGGGTTCTGGCGAGATTTCAGGGTGCACACTGTCCAGGATAGACGATGATAGCAGAGGCCTCAGGACGCTCTCACTGATTCTGGAGAGGAGTGTGTCAATTAGGCCACTGCATTATTTCCACTCCTCTCCTTTGCTGCTTCCTGGCCTTTGCATCTATAAATAGGCGATGCTTCTGGGACAAGCAGTGTCAAGGCCGATGACAGGAGACATGGAGGTGGGGTGCTCCAGTGCACTTGGGGCTCCCTAGAGAGGATGGCCTCCTGTCGGCACCACAATGACCAGGATAGTCCAGGATCCAGGTGGCAACATTAAGTGTCACAAGATGGAGCAGGCTGTGGGGTGTGGACAGTTCGTTCCTGCATTTCCTCTGCCTCAGCCTACCCTGCTCACCCCAGGGGCTGTCCTGGCTGTCCCTCATGCCTACAGGATCCTATTCGATAATCAGGTTCAGAGAAGAACAGGACACTGAAATTGTGTAAAGTGGTGATGTTTTCCCCACATTTTTCCTCTTTGGAACCAGGGGTTCCTGAGTGTACCCCAGGGCTTTTTAGGGAGAGAGGGGTCAGATCCAGGAATATGTCCCTCAAACCCGAGTTCAACCAAATTAGCACCTGTTTGATTTCAATCACATTTTAATTAGGGATTGCCGACACCTCTCATTCGAATTATACATACACACATACACACATAAACGTGAATAAATAGAAGGAATAAATGAATGAATGGATAAATGAATGAATGAATGAACCAGTAAGTGAATAAACAAGAAAATTTTGGTCCCTGAGCTAATGAACGTCTTTATTTTATTGGTAGAGAATCACACTGTCTGCATCAGAGAGGCTGATCTCTTGAATACTGTGTGTGCCCTTCCAGATATGCCCCCAAGTAACATAGGGTCATGTGCCGATATTATGGGAGAGGTCATTCAAGGGTAATAATATTATTGATAATAACTGTTTAAGACTCATTCTTTAAACATTTACCCAGGTGTAACTAAATTGAAAATATGTACTTCCAAAAAACAGCAACAAACAACAAACAAACATGATAACATGCACACACATGCTGAGGGCCTTGGTGTTAGAGGAGGAGCTCTGCAGCAGCCCCGCCCCCGCCCCGCAGTGCCTGTCCCCACCCCCTCCAGAAACCCAGAAGATGCTGTCCAGCGCACACCAGTGCTGAAACTTCCTTGGCTGGTTGCCACCACAGTCATCACAGGCTTTTGTACGGAGAGAAGTTTTCTTCTCTGTGAAAGTACAAAGGTAAATCATAGCAAGAGGTTAGTTTGGCAGCAGTGACTCCTCTTGGCCTTGCTGCTGACCCTGGAGTGGGAGTGGCTGAGGCTACAAGGTTTCTGGGAGCCCCAGTCCCCTTAGAAGGACCCCGCCATCCCCCATCGCCCATGGCCCCTGGGGAGCCACTTTCAGAGGTACTCTGTCCATCCAAGTGGGGGAGTTCAACCTCCTCCACAAAGAAAGGGAGCAAATGCAGAGTGGCAAACAGTGCTTCCCTGCTTTTCAGGAAAGGATCTGTGAATAGTCACTAGACTCAAATATACCCAGTGCAGAGCCTGGAGGCTTTGCTTAAGAACTCCAATTCTTAAACCTAGGTGTCCTGTGAAGTCCACTAACAGTGAGCTGGGGCAGCTTTACTTCGAACGTCTTTTAGAGGTAGGTTGTTCAGTGCTATAAAAACCCACAGAGGTCAGGTAACAGAAGCCAGTAAAAGCAGGACAGCTGAAGGCACAGAAGCACGTGGTGATGGGGCTCTGGCTAGGGCAGGGAGGGGCCTGTCAGGGGCCCTGCAGAGGCCCTGAGGGTGCGGCACGCATCTGTCGGGTGTGGGGTCCCACATGGCGCTCTGCCCCTTGGCTCCGATGGGTCCATGGCTGCCAGGGCTTGCATTCTGTGGTGATTATCAGCACTCTCCCCAGGCTTCACCTGCACAACAGGCGAGGTAAGGGTGAAATCGCCTGCACCGTGAGCTCTGGCACTGTCAGTAACCCCCCCCCCCCCCGCCCCAGGTTCTGCTGTCCTTGGGCAGAGCCTAGATAGTCTTTCCTTCAATAAATATTTTGTGAGCAATTATTGTATGCTAAGCACGAGGTGTACCAAAGGGGTGATTAATAGAGAAGAGAATGCCTCAAGTCCTATGCTTGCATCATTTGTAGCTAACGATAACCACAGTTACTAAATAAAACAATCTGAAACTGGTATTTTTTGCTATAAATTTATGTGAAAGATTGATAAGCTTGTGAAAAATGAAATAATAAATGCTTGAGCTAATAAAATATCACTTTGAATTAAAAAAAAAAACTCTAGGAAACTGATTGATTTCAGACTATAAAAAATATTCAGGCTAGAAATGAAAGTCAGATAAATCATCATTTAAGCTGCCTTAATTTCCTCCCTGAAAGGAGAACAAAATATGTATCAGACTCCCAATTCTTTGCTAAATGCTTTTGGCTTGCCTTGTGAGGTACGACAGATGAAACAGACGTTCAGAGGGGTTGGGCACCTGCTTGAAGTCACCGAAGGATATCTGGTATTGTCCCACAACCATGCAGGACAAGACACTGTTGTAGGAAATTGCAGGAAATCTCCCTGCTCATGTTTCAAAAGTTGTAGGGATATTTGTTCACTTATTTATTAATAAAGATTTTATTTATTTGACAGAGAGAGAGAGAGAGAGAGATAACAAGAGAGCACAAGCAGGGAGAGCAGCAGCTAGAGAGAGGGAGAAGCAGGCTCCCCGCTGAGCAAGGAGCCTGACACAGGGCTCCATCCCAGGACCTGGAGATCATGACCTGAGCTAAAGGCAGGTGCTTAACCCGGCTGAGCCCTCCAAGCACCCCGCTGTGGGAGCATTTAGACAAGGTGAATGGGTTTTTCTAGGATGATTTTTGCAGCTGAGATCTGGAGATCGGCTGACTCTGTGCCCCTTCTGTCCCCTGCACTCCCTGCCTTCCCACCGTCCCAGCAGGGACATGCTGGTGCACAGTTAATCCCCCATGTTAGAGTGTTAGAAACGCCCTCCAGTGTATCAAATTCCTTGGGGGAGGAGAAAGCTGTTTAAAACACAGGCTGAATGTGTGAGCCCTATGGCTCTGTAAGTGCTTCAAAGAAGGTCACCAGCTTCTAAAATATCTAGCCCAGGATTATTTTTCATTTTGACACACACACATTAAATGGACTTGGTGGTTTCTGTAATTGTTCATGGCCTGGTTAGTAAGAAATTCAAAATTTCATGATTCCACTGAGAAAGTAGTCAGGCCACGGCTGTGCATGGGTATTTTTCACAATTTGCTGAGGCAGAAACGCACATAAAAGGTCACGAAATAAGAAAAGGTCACTCTAAACCCGCACACAGGGAGTGTTCTAGAAAGTTCAGTTCAGACTTTCTTAAGGCATCTGAAGAGAAGGTGTCTACTATTTTATTTTGTTTGCTTGATTGTTTCTGCTATTATTGTCTTAGATTTCATATTTTAGTCCTTCCCTATAATCACAGATTTGGGGTGACTGAACAGCGTAATTGACAGGAGTAGGTGGGGGCACCTGGGTGGCTCAGCCAGTTAATCATCTGCCTTCCGCTCAGGTCATGATCCCAGGGTCCTGGGATTGAGCCCTGCTTTGGGCTCCAAAGCAGGGCTCCAAGAAGGCTCAGCAGGGGGCCTGCTTCTCCCTCTGCCTCCTGCTCCTCCTGCTCGTGCTCTCTCTCGTTCTTTCAAGTAAATAAAATCTTAAAAAAAAAAATTCAGTAGATAAGTCACATGATTAAAAAAGGCTTATAAGCAGGATTTTGATATTTTATGCTCGTTTGTATTTTTTCACTTGGCAGTGTGTGGTTAGATCCTCACATGTTCTTGTAAGAAATAGTTTTAATGTCTATATAATATTCTATGATGTGATTTTGCCATGAAGAATTTTACTCTTACCCTGTTGTGGAGCATCAAGTTTACTTTTTTTTTTTTTAATACTATAAATAATTCTGTTGTTAACATAGTTGATGACACAACTTTGACCCAAGTCTGGTTACTGCCTATGATACAATTTTAGGAAGGGGATTATAAAATAGAATGCTTCGCCTTTTAAAGAATCTTGATAAATATTGTTTTATTTTCCTCTGTAAGGCAATGTGGCCCTCTAAGTGAGTCTCAGCCCATCTGGCCAGCCTTGAATCACTTTGTTTTCCCAAGTAACCCACTTAGTTTTCTGTTGTCTACTATGCCCAAAATGAGTGGCCATTTTTTTTTTTAATATATTGTTTATTTATTTAAGAGAGTGAGAAAGAGCACAAGCATGTGAAGGGCTGGGGAGAAGCAGGCTTCCCACTGATCAGGAAGCCTGATGCAGGACTCGATCCCAGAACCCTGGGATCATGAACTGAACTGAAGGCAGATTCTCACGGACTGAGTCACCTGGTGCCCCTGGATTTTTCTTCAGGTATTCTTTGAATATCAGAGGCTTTCCAAAGGCCGACTCTTTAAGCAAAATGCACAGAATGCTGACTGCCCATGTCATCTTCAGAAAGGATCCTACTCAGTCTTTGTGACTCTGTTGGTTGAAAAAGTAGGGTTTTGTCTGTTTGTTTTAGGAGAGAGTAAGAGAGAGTGTGGGAAGAGGGGCAGAGAGAGAATCTCCTCGCTGAGGTAGAGCCTGATTCGGGGCTTGATCTCAAGACCCTGGGACCATGACCTGAGCTAAAATCGAGAGTCAAATGCTTAACCAACTGAGCCATCCAGCTGCCCTGAAAAAGTAGTATTTTTAATACAGGCTCACGAGCAAGGCCATGAGGTCTGGAGTGATCATTTGATCTTCATGTGAATTTGTTTAGTTTGATTACAGACTTTCAAGGAAGGGAAGGGAAAAATCACATGGTCCCTTCTGACCAGGCCTGGGTGTTCTTCCATGAAAGTAAGTGACAGTCCCTGAAGTGACTTTGGGGAAGGAAGGGTCACAGGATGGGAGCATGCACTCTTCCCTTCACAGGCTCTGAAGTTCTACCGGAGGCTGGCAGTTTCTAGTTAGCCCTTCTAGAGATTTGAGAGTGGATGGCTTTTCATTCTTGGAAGGAGAGTCCTGACATTCCCCTGTCCCAGACCCCCGGCAGTTAGTGGCAAGAAGAGGATGGGGTAAGAGAATCCACTGTGTGTGTGTGTGTGTGTGTGTATGTGCACGCGTGCGTGTGTGCCTGTGTGCATGCGTGTGAATCTGTTTTTAAAGCCCCGTATGGGACTGACCTCTAGGCCTCACCTGGATTTGCTCCACAAGAGTGACCCTTGGCCTTACTGGCTTCCTCGTCACAGTGACACAAAACCGTGCGGAGACTAGGGTTGGCATGGACCAGGGCACACGTCTGAGGACAGCGCTGGCAACAGCTCTGTGTCCCTTGTCTTGACCACATCTCTTGGTGTATTCACCACATCCAAGTCATCTGACAATAAATGTATAGCAAGACTTCTAGGATATATTCAGCACAATTAGCTACTCCTTGACAATCAAAGACAAGGACTGCATGTTCTGTTTATATGTGATCAGATGTGTGAGAGAGTGGCGGATAGAAGTTTACAACCCGATTGAAATGGAAGCCACGGAAAGGCCTCTGGCATTCCTGGTGGGACCAGGAAGGGCGTTCCAGGGGGGAGCACCTGGGTCGAATTCAGTGGCGTGGGCGTGAAGGCAGACCTCGCAGACGTCCAGCCCTGGGATGTGGGTGCCGTCCTGGCACCTCGTTCTCTATTGTGTGACCTTGGGAAAACAATTGAATCTGCAAATCTCATTTTCTTTGTGAGAAGGAAGAACCTACTTCTTTGTATCAGTGAGGATGAAACGTGAGCATCATGGCGCCTGCCGCGACACCAAGGGCTCTGAGGCCGTGTCGCGCATCATTCTGTGAATCAGTAGGAGCCCCTGGTGTGTGTCGGGGGTGAGATGCCCAGGCACGTCGTGGGGAGGAGACCATTCCTGCCGGCTTCTCCACCTCCTGGGCATGGGGTAGGCTCAGCCTGAGGTGAGGCCAGACCAGGGGGTGGAGGGCAGGTGAGAGGTGACACCAGGCTGGACAGGCAGGGCCCAGAGGGAAGTAATCTGGAGAGGACAACAAACACAGGACGTACAAGTCACGCCCGTAGATGGGGTGATCTGCGGGCAGTGGTGGGGGAGGAAGACCGACACGGAGTGAAGCTGGAAGCTGGGAGACCCTCGAGAAATGCACGTATTTAAAAGGCTGGGGAGGGAATCGAAGGGGCAGCAGCCGAGATGACGGAAAAACCAGACAAAGGGCAGTAAAATATTTCTTTCCTGACACAGTACACGCAGCACATCTCATGCCCCTATTTAATGAAATGAAAATGTTAATTAAGGAATGTTTGTGCTGTTCAGACGAGGGCAAACCAGGGTTCAGTTAAACAGTTAATGCCTGAAGAGTAACAATCCATGTGCTTTATTTTTTTCAAATCAACTGTTTATTCCAGGGTTCCAGGGGCACTTCCTTGCTACATGTGTTTTCCTCATAAAACTTTCCTCATGTGAAATTGAACATTATGCTACTGCACCTTCCAAACTATGGGGGTTTTTCTTAGGAAGATTTACACCAAAGACAGTAGGTTGATGGAGACGCCTCCTTCTGTGTGCTGGGCAGGGAGTGGTTCTGTTTCTACGAACAAGGATTCTGATATTGGGGGCACCTGGGTGACTGAGCTGGTGAAATGTCTGCCTTCGGCTCGGGTCGTGATCTCCGGGTTGTGGGATCGAGCCCCATGTTGGGCTCCCTGCTCAGCGGGGAGTCTGCTTCTCCCTCTCCCCCTGCCATTCCCTCTGCTCATGCTTTCTCTGTCTCCCTCACAAGTAAATAAATAAAATCTTTTAAAAAAATTTTTTAAAGAAAAGAATTCCGATATTGAACAGAGCCAACAGCAGTCCTCCTGACAAGTAGATTTCTGAATTTATATACACACATACAGAGGAAGGGCCCCAGCGACCTGTGCTCTGACCCTGTGCTTACTCTCAGAAAGGGGGCCCTCCAGGTATCTGGCTTCCCTCCTGGAAGCTGTCAGGGTCATTTCCCACGTCACAGGCCTTGCTTGCTGTCTGGGATTTGTTGCTCTGGTGGTCTCTGGCTTACATAACTGGAAAGGACAGGGAATTTTCTTGCCTGCCACTGCTGCCCCCGTGAGTGATCTCCCAGTGACCAGGTAGCTGTCTCCAGCCTGCACGTGATCCGTTCGCACCTTAAACATATTACACTCTAGACAGATTGTTCGGGTTAGACCCCAGGTCGTCGAAGGTTAGCTTTGAAGGGAGAAGGAGGGAAGGATTCTGCGTGTGCACCGATAATGGGATTGCTGACACTGTTGCGGCCTTCCTTTAGTTTGAGACATTTCCCCTGAATATTATTTTAACTTTGGAAATCCTCCTTGGCTTGGGCAGAATGCTGTGGTCGACACTTATTTTAGGACTTCAGTGTGATTAATGATGCATTTTCACATTTCTAGAGACTCCCAAGGAAGAAACGAAGGATAAAGGAGTTACACTGCAATATGAAGACACTTTGAGCATTTTTAGCAAATACATAGAGACGTACCCCCTCCCCCAACCAGCCATTAGAACAACTCTAATCACATTTACTCGGCAGGTGTCTGCTGGGTGGCGGTGCTGTCTGGGAGCAGGTGCTGGGGGGTGGGGGTGCTGCGGAGAACAGGGGGGCCTCTACCCCAGTGTGGAGAGCTCACTCCAGTCTGTCTGCTGATTCTGTGCCCGACCAACCGTAGGAACACAGCAGCAGACAGAAGCACATTGCCATGGAAATGGTGCACAGAATCCCATTTTTCTTCTGGAAGGGAAGGTTTAATATGAGAGGTGGTATTTGGATTGGACCTTTAAAAAAAATTGTAGGAATATCTCTTGGTCCCAGCTGCCCCAGCCCCTGGAGGCTGCCTTGTCCACATGCAGCAGAGGAATCTCTACACTTGGTAGCAAGCCCTGTGGCCCCCCCGGGTTCCCTGATGCCTACCTCCTTCTCTGCTGGTAGAAAGCAGCCCTCGCGGCTGAGATCTAGGCTTCCACCAGGACCTTACTTCCGAGCAGCTGGAGGCAGAAAGGCAGCAGCAAGATAAAACAGCGTTGACAGCCTTTTCTCCCTCTGCTTAGCCCTCCAGTCCTGCCACCTTGAACTTGCCTGCGGTCTCTGAAGCAGGCTCCTGATTATAGATCACCTCTGTATTTGTGAACGTCTTGCTTTATAGCCGTATGTTTATCGGAAGCAGGTTTTGGTTGCCCGCTATGTGGTTCACACATGCATGCTTCACAGTAGAGGTTGTGGGGCTGTGGTCCTCTCGCCGGCAGTCTCGCTGTGTCGGGGGCTGAGCCTCCCGAGGGCAGGCACAGGGCCTTCACATCGTGTGATGAGCAGAATGGACCACGGAAAGGTTATTGGAAGCAAACACACAGTGCAGGAACAAATGCTGACCATTCCAGGAGAAAGAGAGTGGAGAGCGGGGCATCCAGGTCAGAGGGCACCGCGTGAATGAGAGCTTCCAGTCAGGAAAGCACGCATCAAGAAGCAGATGTGTCCAGGCAGGACGTGGAAACGAAGGTGGGTTTTTTGCATCCATGAGGATGATCAATAGCATGCTTGTGTTGCCTGGAACAGGATTTGTGGCGGGGCAGTTTTTGGAAAACAAAAGTGACACTCCTTTGTGGGTCCCATCCAGAGGGCAGTGCAGGGCAGTGGCGGGCAGAGAATCGAGGCGAGGACTCTCTTCGGGCTCTTGGCTTCTGTTCTTTATGTTTGCATCTTCCCCTGGGGCACGCCAGGTCTAAGGAGCCGGCCACGCTAGGAAATAAGCTTAGATACTGAGCTCCGTGCCGAAACTGGAAGTGAAAATAAAGGGGCAGGTTGGTGCTGTCCCCTGTCTCTGGGCCACTCCTCCTGAGGACAGTAGATACTCTCTGGATGACAGTTCCTGGCCTCAGCTCAGAGCATGAGGTGCTGGATCCACCGTGCAGGGAGCACATGCTGTCTCCTGGTCCCCCCGCCCCCGTGGCCCAGCCCCAGCTGGTGACCACAGCTGCAGCCTACTTGCCTCATGCTTTCCTGTAGCGCTGCTGTTGGTGTAGCTGACAAACACTGTGATCTTGGGCTCACAGGTCCCTTTCCCAAGTGTGGCCAAAGGACTGTAAGTCTCGATCCCGGAACAAGACAGCATGGTTAGGAAGGACAGAATCACCACACTTCTCCTGTGGGGTCTGGCCCTGCCACCTGCCAGAGGATGGAACAGGTTCCGGTCCTAAGGACAAGCCACATTGCTGGCTACAAGAAGGGGTGGTGATGTGGGCTATTTGTATACATTTTCACCTAAATTTGGTAAAACATTTGCCCCGAGAACTAGAATCCACTGAGCTAACAACTGAGAAGCCAGGGAAGAAAGAGGAGGAGGAGCAGAGGGGGAGCCGTGGACATCTCCGGCAGACAGGACAGCCCCAGCAGACCACAGTGCTGTCACAGAAAGGGGAAGATAGCGTACAGGACATTTTGGGTTTGGGACTTTCGGTGTCTGTGAGATCAGACATGGACCTGTGTCTGCCATTAGCATTGCTGAGCTAGAAGTGTTTCAGTCCAGGCTTTGTGGGGTGAATGCCTGTCCGTGGGAGCCAGGAAGAGCCAGGGAAGGAGCAGTGAAGGGCGGGGACAGGAAGGGGCTGATGGGAAACAAAAAGGGTCAGATACTGGCCAGACGGTTTCGGGATGACAGTTTATGATGAGTACGTGAGTACCTTTTCCATGGAGAAGGTTACAACATTCACCTCCCAGACTTTGGTGAGAAAGCTTGTGCAGAAGGAGGGAACCTACGCATGGAGCTACTTTCACTGATTTCACTGGCAGTGGACATAGGAAAGTAGAGCTTCTTGAAGTAATGAGACAAAGAATGATGTCAGAGAAGCATAGATTTAAAAAGGAATGGTTTCCATTTCACTTAAGAATTCCATGAAATTTAAGCGAGTGTCCCAGCAAGTATCCTCTCCGGCCCTCTGTCTCCTTTTCTACAAAACTGTAATAAGAATCCTGCTGACCTAACTTGAGTTGAACGGCAGCCACATTTTCATGCTCTGTGTCTGTACTGAGCATCTACACTCCATGCCTGGTCCTATACTGGATGCTGTGGGTAAGACCTGAACCAGAAATCACCTTCTAGGATAATGTCGTGTTATTTCTAGCATGTCATGTTATTTCTGGAAGGTAAAGGGCAGGACAGATGTGTGAAAGGTACAGTAGATTGAAAGTACAATAGCTATGTTAACAAGTCTTATATTTTAGCAAGTTATTGGGAAGGTCTTGTGACTCTTGGCATATTGGATAGGATTAGGTGACGTATTTAATGATGACTCACAGCTGATTAGCAGACACAAGCATGTTCATTGATAAATGCGTGGCCGGGGAGACTCGAGTCTTAAGAATGAGAAGCAGGCAAACTTACATTGTCCAAATGTCCACTGTGCTGGGTGCTGTGTTTGGGTCTTCAAAGGCTTGAGTTTCATTCTTTCATAAACATAGGAGCCCAACATTTTCAATGTAGTTTTACCCTAGAAGCAGAAGTAGGGTATTTTTTTCCTTTTATTATAAAATTTATTATCTTTTGAAAAATGGAAGTTCAGGAAGGGACAGGGAAAAACCCAAAATATTTCCCAGCACACGGTAATGAACACCATTAACATTTTGGCGCATGTCCTTCTAGGCATATGACTGTCTCCTGGACAGGAACTATTATATCCTACTAACTTCTATTCTTTGATTATTGAAGAGTTTGTGCACATTTTTCACATAATTATCGGTCATTGGTTATTTGACATTTGTGGATTTTTCTTCATAAGTCTAAGACCACCTGAAGATAATTAGCTGGTCTGCATAAAGGTGAGTTCATTATATAGAAGACTAGACTGAGACAGGCATCAAAGATGAATGTACACAGGATTCTGAAATGCACCCAGAGAGAGCATGGTCTTAGTGACTCCCCTCAAACAACCACAGAGGGCCAAGATTAGACTCACCATTGCCAGCTCCTGCTGTGGACCAAGAACAATGCTGGGCACTTTCTAGACAGTAGCTCATTTAACACATGTAACAGCCCCCAAAAAAGATACCATCATCGTCATTTTATACGAGAAAACAGATTCAAAGAGATGTCTTTGTTAGGGACCTCCCTTAAGTCCCTTACCTCATGTTCACTCATACTATCTGGAGAATGATGGAAGAAATGAGACTCTGATCCTTCCTGTGCTCTTGTGAGTGTGTGTGCATGTGTGAGTGTATGTGTCATAGAATTTTTTTTCAGGGTATGACTATTTTTCCAGTAACTATCACCATTCCCTTTAGGTGCATTTCATATTTTTTTTAAATTCTTTTTTTTTTAATTTCCATTCAATTTATTAACATAGATTGTATTGTTAGTTTAAGAGGTAAAATGAAATCTTGCCATTTACAACAACGTGAATGGAGCTGGAGGGTGTCAGGCCAAGTGAAATAAGTCAGTCAGAGAAAGACAATTATCATATGATTTACTCATATGTGGAATTTAAGAAACAAATCAAATTTTTTAAAATTGAAGTATCATTGACACGCAATGTCATGTTAGTTTCAGGTGTACGACTTTGTGATTCAGGAAGTCTCTAGGTTCTGCTGTGGTCAGTGCTATGCAACCATCCCCAGTCACCACACAGCACTATCACAATACCATTGACTGTACTCCCTCCACTGTACCTTTCGTCCCCACAACTTATTCCATAAACAGAAGTCTGTATCTCTCCCTCTCCTTCACCCATTTTGTCCATTTCCCTGCCCTGTCTGGCAAATACCAGTTTGTTCTCTGTACTTATGGGTGTGTTTCTGCTTTGTTTATTTCTTGTTTTGTTTTTTTGGATTCTACCTATAAGTTAAAATATTTAGTATTTATCTTTCTCTGACTGACTTATTTCACGGAGCATAATACCCTTTAGGTCCATCCATGTTGTCACAAGTGGCAAGATATCCTTTTTATGGCTGCATAATATTCCATTTTTCTTTATTCATTCATCTGTTGATGGACATTTAAGTTGCTCCCAAATTTTGGCTATTGTAAATAATTCTGCAATAACTATAGGGGCACGTGTATCTTTTTGCATTATATTTTCATTACCTTTGGTAAATATCGTTTTCTATTTTTATTTTGAGGAATCTCCATATTGTTCCCCAATGGCTGTGCCTGTTTGCATTTCCACCAATAGGGTTCCCCTCTCTCCATCCCTGCCAACACTTGTTGTCTTCTTGATCCTAGCCATTCTGACTGGGGTGAGGAGATTTCTCATTGTAATTCTGATATGCATTTCCCTGATGATCAGTGATGTTGACCATCTTTTCATGTACCTGCTGGCCATCTGTATATCTTCTTTTAAAAATGTCTATTCAGGTCCTCACTCTATTGTAATTGGATTATTTTCATTTTTTGGTGTTGAGTTGTAGAAATTCTTTCTACATTTTGGATATTAACCCCTTATTAGAGACATCACTTGCAAATATCTTCTCCCATTCTCTGGGTTGCCTTCTTCTTTTGTTGATGGTTTCCTTCACTGTGCAAGAGCTTTTTATTTTGGTGTCATCCCAATATTTTATTTTTGCTTTTGTTTCCCTTGCCTGAGGAGATGTATCTAGAAAAATGTTTCTATGATGTCAAAGAGATTGTTGTCTGTGTTTTTTTCTTAGTGTTTCAGAATTTTATTTCAATTCACCTTGCTAATGCCTGTCTCAGTCCATCCTTCTATGTAATGGATTCACTTGTATGCAAACGAGCTAATTATCTTCAGATGGTCTCAGATTTACCAAACTTTATGAGCAATTTTTGTAAGTGGATCTAAACTGGAGGCATACATTTATCTCTGTGCACCAACATCTGGTGAAGTTCAGAGGATTAATTTCCTCAGAGAGGATTTAACGGCAGCTATTTTGCCTTTTCCGTGAATCATTAAAAATCATAGGGTGAGACCAAATAATTCCAAACATCATTTAAGTCGAGTCAAGCTTTCATCACTGAGAATTTGTAGCATCATTATCTGCACAATTTCCCGACCTGGAGTGAATAATAAAACTGGTGCTTCCAGCAGGTGGGAGGGAGGATGTGTGGAAATGGGACTTCTGAACGGTCCCCGTGTTTGTTCTGACTTGCATTCTACCCCAGAGCACTTTCACTTTTTCTCACTCGCTTCTCTCCAAAAAAGAAAAGAAAAGAATCAACAATTGTTTCTTTAGTGCTTGGTTCCTACACCAAGCTCAGGAATAGGAACAGAAAACACTGCTGAAGTGAGGGGGACGAATATGCTGCGATGAGGTTCCTCTCTGAGAAACGCGGTCGTGTTGGTAAACCTCCGTGATGAGCTCGCAGAAGCTCCACTTGTAAACCTGCTGTAAATAACAGATGTTCGATAGTTCATGCAGCAGCTCCGTGTTCCTTCAGGGAACCCGATCGTTGCGGCAGGCCCCAGCCACTCTTTTCTGTGGTGTTGCGTTGGTTTGCTCCATGAATGCCCTTAGTTTGCCTCACATGTTCCTATTTATTTGGAATCAAGTTGGGACTTGGATAAATATGTACAAAGCGCTTGTACAGTAACACTCAAAGTTTAACATTTCATAATTTGCAATTATTTTCTGTGGTATACCCTTTTCTGCACAATGTATAGAACAGTGACTGTGATTACTGGTTGTCACTCAAGGAAGTAATAAGTAAATGCACATAAAAATGCAAAAGTCAGGCATAAGAGAAGGTATCACTATCATGTTTCATTTACACAGAGTATCTCCCAAATACTAGAGTTGAATCACTCCCCTTTTCCCAGGAACTCAGGCGAAGGACAGTGTTAATGTACAGAAGGGTGTTTATAGATTATATTAATGAATTTGCAGTTACAAATGTAAGAAAAAATAAAAAATTGACATCAATGACATGTAATTAAACTTTTCAAAATGTATCTGTAGAGTATAAACATGAAAAGGAAAGTATAAAAGTAAGGATTTTAGAGACTTCTGATACCGAAGCTATTAGAGCCTTTTTTTTTTTTTTTTCAAATGTGTTATCTGAAAGTGAAAACTGGAAGACCATTCCAGTACTCAGTGCACTGTTTAAGGGCTGTGTGTCTTCCAAGAAGATCACAGACCCAGTCTCATTAACTTCCATACCATTCCTCTGAGGTCAGTGATGAGCCATCACTAAATTATAAATGAGAAGCTGTTAGATTTATGACAGAGTATTTCATGCATGGAGTCTCAGAGGGCAGAGAGGCCTGGACTCCCGGTGAGCACGACTTAGAAATCACAGGGCCGACTTGCTCCAGATTCTAGTGCCCTCAGTGTGTAAGCTCTGGGGTGAGAAGGGACAGGAGGCCCCATGGCCAGTGCTCACCTGCCTCATGAAGGTTGCAACTCCTCTGTGCAAGTGGAGACAAACCAACATAGGCAGAAGGAGTTAGGAGGGTATCTGCTGCACAGACCAAACTGGCTTCCAGTGGGGGCTGCTCTAGGGAGGCTGAGGCCCCGGCCCAGCAGCCCCAACTCTGGCAGCACCCTTGCCACCCCACCCAGGGCCCTGCAGCCCTGAAACTGCCTGGGAGCTGAGCCTCGCTGAGGTACAAGAGGGAGGACATGCTCAAGGACTTTTCAGAGTTGAGAAAGGACATGGATGAGTAGGTGGAAATGGAAAGCCCAACCAGACAAGGGACTAGATGCTATTCTCCTTTCTTTAAAATGTGTGTGCTTCTTGTTTGGAGAGAGAAAATGAAATATCTGGATTTACGTGGTAGATGTTTCAGTGGTATATGCTGAACCACCCTCCAGTAACAGGAGAAAGGGCGATTTCAAAATAAATTGCAAATCACTTAAACGACCAGTGTGAGTTTTCAGCTAAATATGGGCCTCACCATTTCTATGTAAAAGAAAAATCACTGATACAGATTTTCACATAGCTGTACATTTTTATAATTTTAAAGATGTTAATTAAATTGGAATTGTGTATATATGATATAAAAATGAATATGTAATAAAAAATGGCTCATCCTGCCATCAAAAAAATAAGAAAATATTTTCCATTATTATAGAGAGGCGACTTTTCAGAAATTCAAAGGCTCTCCTATGATTCTGTAATACTTTGATGAGATGACTTTTATGACATGAAATAATTATAGTGCCCCACCTTTTCTGTAAAGAACTTCTTTCTGACATCTATACAAGTTACACAAATTAATTTTATTTCTGATGGATGACACTTGGCTTTTTTCTGAAAGGAAAATTGTAAGAACAGAATTTTCAAAAATTGACTTTGAAAACTAAAATTTGCTTGAAAACATGTTGAACCAAGGATATTAATATTTTGCCTTTTTTTGTACTGCTTCTCTACGTTCAGATAGGTTTTAAGAATCTTAGCAATCGGGACGCCTGGGTGGCTCAGTTGGTTAAGCAGCTGCCTTCGGCTCAGGTCATGATCCCAGCATCCTGGGATCGAGTCCCACATCGGGCTCCTTGCTCTGCAGGGAGCCTGCTTCTCCCTCTGACTCTGCCTTCCACTCTGTCTGCCTGTGCTTGCTCTCACTCTCTCTCTCTTACAAATAAATAAATAAAATCTTTAAAAAAAAAAAAAAAGAATCTTAGCAATCTTCTAACTTAAAGTTTCACATAATTAATAAGGAAACTGAGGCCCAGATTGTCAAGTAACATAAATAATGAAATGGAAAACAGACCTTTCTCTCATTTTAAAAACCAATAACCAGAATTAATTTTAGACCTTCTTTTCCCTTTGACTCACATTTAAAATTGGAGAGGAAAAATCTTGCAATAATATGATAATAAAACTTTTTTAAAAAAATTATTTATTAGAGAGAGAGAGAGAGTGAGCACAGGCACAAGCAAGGGGGAGGGGCAGAGGATGAATTCAGAATATCACTCCAGATTAAAAGAATACTGTGCAAAAAATAAAGAATAGTAGGGTACTTCTACTGCATCAGATGCATCCAGGGAACCATTTTCTTGTGTTTGTATTTGTTGTCAAAGTAACAAAACTTGGTGATTGGTGACGATTGGGGTAGAGGAGATGTCTGTTCAGGGAAAAGCAATAGAAAATACGTTCATATCTTAGATTGAGGTGTTGTGGGAAATGCAGATTATATATGGTTTACAGATCATCATGATTATGTTGGCTTTTTCTATGAATGAAGTAAGAAAAAATGGAAGATTTGGTTTGGAAAGAGAATATGATCCAACTTACCTTGGCTATGGTGTTGAAAGTAGACCTAAAGGAGAATGGCAAGAGTGCAGGTGACCATCAGTTTGGAGGTAAATGTGGTGACCTGTGTGAGCGGGTCTTGGACAAGATGGAGAAGGGGTTGAAAAGTGGCTGGTTTGTAAGTATAATTGAAAGATAGAACCTCCAGAGTAAATGTGTGGACAGATGAGATATGTGAGTGAGAAGAAGAATAGAAGTCTTTCCCGAGAACTGGAAGAATGGAATCCCCACTACTTGCAATGGAGAAGTAGGTCAGGACTCAGTCTTTTCTGAGATGCCTGTTAGACATGAAGTAGGTGGTAGTGCACAGAGACCTAGTCTTCAGTAAAGATTTTTGAACTAGAGATGTACATTTAGGAGTTGTTAGCGTATAGAGGACATTTAAAGCCATTTCACTGGGGGGGGGTTCACAAAAGAATAAATGTAGAAAATGTAGGAAGAAAAGGGGTCCACATAAAGAGTTCAACACTAAGACGTTTAAGAGTTGAGGAGATCTCTTCAATAAATGGTGTTGGGAATACTGGACAGCCACATGAGAAAGAATGAAACTGGATTACTTTCTTATGCCATACACAAAAATTAACTCAAAATACATTAAACATTTAAATATAGGACCTGAAACCATAAAAGGATTAGAAGAAAACTTAGGTGGTAAGCTCCTTGTTATTGGTCTTGGCAATAGTTTGTTTACTTATTTACTTATTGGTTTGACACCAATAGCATAGGCAACAATGGCAAAAGTAAACAAGTGGGACTACATCCAACCCAAAACATCTGTACAGCAAAGGAAACCATCAACAAAATGAAAAGGTAACCTACTTTTTAGGATGAAATATTTGCAAATCGTATATGTAATAAAGACTTAATGGCCACAATTTATAAAGAACTCATAGAACTCAATAACAAAAAATAAACAATTCAATTAAAACAATTGGTAGCAGATATTTTTTCAAAGATCACATACAGATGGCCAACAGGTGCACAAAAAGATGCTCAACATCATTAATCATCAAGGAAACTGAATAAAAAACCATAGTGAGATATTACCTCACACCTGTTAGAATGGCTATTATTTAAAAGACAAGTGTTGGCAAGGATGTGGAGAAAAGGAAATTTTGTGCACTGTTGGTGGGAATATAAATTGGCTCAGCTACTATGAAAAGAAGTATGGGTATTTCTCAAAATATTAAGATAGATTAAAGATAGATTAAATATAAATATAATCTTAATATTAAATATTAAGATTAAGATAGATTAAATATTAAATAGAACTACCATATGATCTAGCAATCCTACACCTGAGTATTTAGCCAAGGAACACAGACACAGTAACTTGAAAAGATACATGCACTCCCATGTTCACTGCAACATTACGTACAGTAGCCAAGACTGGAAATGAACTCATCCATTGAGAGATAAGTACATAAAGAAAATGTGGTATATATATATACAATGGAATATTATTCAGCCATAAAGAATGAAATCTTGTCATTTGTGACAACATGGTTGATTCTTGAGGGTGTTATGCTAAATGAAATAGACAAAGATAAATACTGGAGGATCTCACTTATATGTGGAAACTTAAAAACAACAACAACAATGATAAAAAAAAAAAACAAGCGTAAAGATACAGAGAACAGATTGGGGGTTGTCAGAGGCAGGGCATAAGGGTGGGGAAAATGGGGGAGGGGAGTCAAAAGGTACAAACTTCCAGTTATAAAGTAAATAAGCCATGGGAATGTTAGGTACAGCATGAAAACTGTAGTTAATAATGATACCATATTTTATATTGAAAGGTTCTAAGAGAGTAAATCTTAGAAGTTCTCATCATAAGAAAAAATTCTGTAACTACATATGGTGGTGGGTGTTAGGTAGACTTATGGTGATAATTTCACAGCATATACGAATATCAAATCACTTTGTTGTACACCTTGAAGAAATATAATGAGGGGAACAAGAGTTGAGGAGAAACCGTAAGTGGAGAGCGAGGAGGAGAGCTGGACCATGTGGTGTCCAGGAGGCCTAGTGCGGGAGGTGGTTGAAGGAAGGGGGGCTCCTCTGTGCCCGTGCTGCTGAGAGCACCAGGTGGTCACCTGCCATTACTGGTGGTCCAGGAGGCTACTGGTGACTTTGTCAAGGGGAGGCTTTATAGAAGGAAGAGGGCCAAGAGCTGACTGGAATGTCTCATGGGAGGTGAAGTGATGATGGTGGCGATAAAACCTTTTAGATTTTTCTGAAACACATTTTAATGTATTTCCTGAGCAAATTGCACTGAGAATTTAACATGCATGGATGTAGTTAAGCTGTGACATGAAGTATCAAGCTCTATATTTTTAAAAAAAGGACTAATATCTTGGTAGTTTTCATTGGAGTTTTCTGCTTTGAAGATCATAAAAAATGAACTAAGTTCCAATGACTGAAGGTACCTTAATTGTGTGTCTTTCCTGGAGTAGAGGACCCCCTGTACACCTTCTGGAGATTCCTATTGGCTGCAGAATACAACAATTTTATTTCATCAATTTTTTGTAGGGCCTATTAACATTGGACACAGAGGAGAAAATGTATTCCTTAAGGAACTGATGAGTGACTTTTGTTGCTAAGTTATGAGAAGAATCATGAGAATTTGTCTTCTGTAAACATAGGAACATTCTACTTCAAGTATGATATATCCCAGGACATTTTAATGTAAAATCTTATTGCCCCGCAACTCTGAGATGGTACCTATGTGACACCACCATAATCTCTCTTTTAGTTAAAAAGAGTCACTCAGACTGAGTATTTGGTGCCATAGTAAGTGGGAGGGAATATCTTTTTTGTCAATTTAGATTAATTTAATTAAACTTGCATAATGGACATATCAAAGTGGATAATGTACAAATACCAAAAGCTTTAAAAATTAAATTAGAATTTAAATTAATTTAAAATAACTAATTTGAGTTCATTTTAATTTCCAAAATCTGTAAAAGATACTTATCCTGGAAAACCATAGACTTATTTTAGTGGGCTAAATCCGTTATCAATTTGATACCTGTTCACCAAGCCCCTGAAAACTGAGAGTGTATTTTTACAACTAATAATAGCAACCCTTAATTAGAATATGTTAATGAATGCAGATTCCCTTTTCTTTCATTTCTTAAAAATAGAAACTTACATAATGACATCTTACAGAAAAACTTCCTTTTGATTTGGTAATTTCAATTTTCAGAATCTTTCAAGTTATAAAACATCATGAAAAGGTGGATTATGTGACATTAATTCAGTTTTCAGATTACTTTTAATGGGCATGTTACTTGAGAACTACATGAAACACAGCTGTAGGAAATGATGTTATGATGTCTGAAAACAATCCCAATTGCGGAAAAAAAAAATTCATGTATTTTTTCTTTTTTTTTTTTTTATAGAAGATTTTATTTATTTTATTTGACAGAGAGAAAGAGAGAAAAAGAACATGAGCAGGGGGAGTAGCAAACAGATTAGAGGGAGAAGCAGACTCCTGACTGAGCAAAGACCCAATTTGGGGTTCGATCCCAGGACCCTAGGATCATACCTGAGTCAAGGCAAATGTTTCAATGACTGAGTCACCCAGACCCCCTCTGTATTTTTCCAATGATATTTTTTTTTTCCTGATTGCTATCAGAATTAGTTTTCCCTAAGGAAATACTATGATGCTGTCAATAATTTTTAAAGTCTACTAAATAAAATGATGAGCATTAGTAGATAATGTATCTTATTTGCTGTTCTGTCCTATCACACAGAGACATATCGTAGAAATAATAACTTTCACTGGTAACTGGTTGACTCTAGTGCCCAGAACACCATGTAGATATTTTCTGGGATACCTATGGGTACTTCCAACATGCTCTTTGCCAGCCCTGGCCAGGCTATGATGACGGAGCCAGGGAACATAGAGTGAGAGATTATAGGTAGCCAGTGTGGGAGGGGAGAGAAACATAAGTCAGGAGACTTCCATGCCAGGGGCGCCTGGGTGGCTCAGTGGGTTAAAGCCTCTGCCTTTGGCTCAGGTCATGATCCCAGGGTCCTGGGATTGAGCCCCACATCGGGCTCTCTGCTCAGCAGGGAGCCTGCTTCCCCCTCTCTCTGCCTGCTTCTCTGCCTACTTGTGATCTCTGCCTGTCAAATAAATTAATAAAATCTTAAAAAAAAAAAAAAGGCTTCCATGCCCAAAAATATCAGAAGAAGAAAGCTTTTGTTTTGTGACTACACATAGTGGGGATTCTTGAATCTAATCCTTCCTAGAGAAGAAGTGAATGTTAATAGTTCCTTCCTGCAATTTTTTCCAAAGACTGTAGTCATAGGAGTAATCCATAGAATCATAGGATTATAGATTCGGTCAAAGAGTTGAGAGAATTTAAGAATCCACATAGATCTCTTGCTTATCTTTTCTTCATCTCTTTTTCTTTCCTTCTGGATAAGGCTGTAACAGGTTTAAGTATCGGGCTTAAAATATGTATAAAATTAGTGTTGTGGAATATATTTACTCCTTGACATTTCTTATTAGCTAGCATAATTACCTCAATGTGAATTGGGCTGGGGAACCCATGATTTTCCCAGCGATGATGGATGACAGGATGTTATCTCAAACTGTGAGATGGGAGGTAATTCAGTTCTCACAGAACATTTATGTAATGCTAATTGAATTAATCCTTGGGCTATGTGGCATTTGCTGTTTAAGGTATTATACGCCTAGTGCTTTTATTTGGAAGGAAGCTTTTCTATCATGCATTTTCTATTTGTCTGTAGTCCTAGTCCAAATGGCCGCTTGCAGAAGACATGGCTGTAGTTTGGTTGTTGGGCATCTTTGGGTCGGTATTCTTTACTTCCTTGAATGTGTCATGAACAGTAGATACAAACGTAGAAACCAGCTGATCAAACTGCTTTCTTAAGCTGAGGAAAAGCATGTACCTTACAGATTAAATTAATAGTACCTGATGGAGCTTGATTGAATATACTTGTTAATACCCATTGCTATTAGTAGAATAGATTCTGCTCCAGGTAGATAAGCTTTGGTGGGGAGTGAGTGTGGAGTGGGACTGGAAGTAGATGAGGAATCCTGGGATCAAATTTACATAGAGCTGTTCAGTAAATATTTTCTAATGATGAATGCAAACTTTTTTGAAAAGTTCCTAGACTTAAGAAGCTCAGAGTACTGAATACAGTTTGTTTGAGATACAGTTGCATCATTTTCCCTTCTGACAAAGTAGATTTAGTTCTGTAGGTCTTCAGTAAAGATGCCAACCACACACCCTAGAGGGGAGGAGGGAGATGGTACCTCTGGAATAAACACAATGTTGGCAGTTTGAGGGGCAAGGACATCCCTTTTTAGATATTATCCATTTGATTTTTTTCTTTTAGTGCCAACAATGTGGAAGACACTGCACAGGGTACCAGAGATACAAAGATAAAAGACACTCTGTACTGATAAGGCACCAGCAATCCAGCGTGTGTGTGTGGGGGGGGGGATAAATACAGTAGATTATGTACAAATTATAGGTTAGGAGTATAAATGGGATGGTATATAGCACAAAGAAATGACTCTTGATTCCTTGTGGGAGGTTTGGGTGGCTTCCCAGTGGGAAGAGACCCTTCAGTGGATTCTTAAAATACTAACTAGGAATTAAGGAGGGAAAGTATGTGTTTACATGTACATGCATGTGTATGGTGAGCTGTGCTTAGTTGAGGAGGCTATTTCAAATAGAATATTTGACATGAAAAGACACAACATCATAGAGAAAGTAATGGTGCATATGGGTAAGGACAAATTGTTGCACTTACGTAGACCTGGAGCAATGGAGCACATGGGCTAGAGTAGCTGGAGACATAGTCTGGTTTTAGGTTATTATGGGGCTCCTTGCATTTCATGAAGAAGTAATGGGGACCTATTGAATAAAAAAAAATGAGTAGGGAATGACAATCACATTTTTATTACAGAAGTATTCTAGTGATAGTGAGGAAGAAGGATCAGAACAAGGAGTGAACAGAGGGATTGTTTTCGTAATACTGTAAGATTTGATGAATGTGAACAAGGGTAAGGCAGCTTCCATGGGGCTGAAGGACTAGGATAGCCAAAGTAAAGGATTTGAGTTTTGAACAATATAAAGCTATGGGCAGAGTAGGAATTTGGAATTTGATTTTCAGAACAATTCAAAATAGAACAATTTTGAATGATGACAAGAAGTGGGGTTTGAAGATGACTCTAGGATTTCCAAAGTCACAGTAATTGAGATAAAGGGTTCAGCCCATTTTGTAATCAAGGTATAAATTCAATATTCAACATGAAGTACAGTTTAAGGAACAAAGTTTTGATACATGTTACAAACTGACCTGAAAAACATAGGTGCTACAAAGGAAGTGATAGAAGGCCATGCAGATTAAAAAGCAGACCAAAGAGATGGAGAGCATGAGAAGAGACCAAGAATCATGGATAACGGGCAGACAAGGTCCTTGTGGAAGCTCATGAAAGGTGCTAGAGAGACAAGAAATAACTGACAGGAGGCAAAGTTAAAAAATAGGTGAGAAAATTGCAGAATCAGAAAAACTCACCAACCCTCATATTCAGGAGGCTCACCAAATTTTAACAAAGATAAATAAAAAGACTTACACCTAGTGACAACAGAACAAAACTGCACAACAAACAGAAAGGTGGTACAAGTAAACCATAAGGGAACCACTGTCAGACCAGCACTTGGCATCTTAAAATCATCAGTGGAAACCAGGAGACAAAGTACTCAGGAAAAATCACTCACATCTTAGAAGTCTGTACAGACTCAAATTCTGTCTCAGAGGGAAGGTGCAGCATAGACTCTTATTTAAAAACGGACACTCAGCGTATTCAGTCATCGTCCCTGGCAGCAATGAAGGAAAAATACAGCTACACAGCCTTGACACATGTACCCACAGCATTAAAGTCATAGTCAACAAAATGCAGCCTTCTCTCCACAACTCTCTTGGTAAACTTTCTCTTTTCCCTGAGGTCATTGATCAGTCCCTTTTCCTCCCAAATACACACACACACACAGACACACATACACACACACACACACACAAACACACACACATGTGTATGCATGAATACACATGCACAGACACATCCACATAACACATATTCTCACACAAAATACCAGGTCCCCACCCACACACACCCCTCACAAAAAAAGTCAACCCAAGCACCTTCTTACAAGCTGCTATGTACACTGATGATGTTTCTATCAGGAGAGAAAGGAGTGGTTGGTTTTGGGGAAGGAGGGAAATAATTGTAGTACCTATAGAATTTCACAATATATTCACATGAAAGAATTGGATACTTTTGTCTGGGGCTCAGGGCAAAGTCTGAACCGAAGATGTACATTTAGGAAACAGTCAAAAAAACAAAGAGGCAACTCACGGAATGGGAGAAGATATTTGCAAATGACAGTACAGACAAAGGGTTGATATCCAGGATCTATAATGAACTCCTCAAACTCAACACACACAAAACAGGCAATCATATCAAAAAATGGGCAGAAGATATGAACAAACACTTCTCCAATGAAGACATACAAATGGCTCTCAGACACATGAAAAAATGTTCATGATCACTAGCCCTCAGGGAGATTCAAATTAAAACCACATTGAGATATCACCTTACACCAGTTAGAATGGCCAAAATTAACAAGACAGGAAACAACATGTGTTGGAGAGGATGTGGAGAAAGGGGAACCCTCTTCCACTGTTGGTGGGAATGCAAGTTGGTGCAGCCTCTTTGGAGAACAGTGTGGAGATTCCTCAAGAAATTAAAAATAGAACTTCCCTATGACCCTACCATTGCACTCCTGGGTATTTACCCCAAAGATACAGATGTTGTGAAAAGAAGGGCCATCTGTACCCCAATGTTTATAGCAGCAATGGCCACAGTCGCCAAACTGTGGAAAAAACCAAGATGTCCTTCAGTGGACGAATGGATAAGGAAGATGTGGTCCATATACACTATGGAGTATGATGCCTCCATCAGAAAGGATGAATACCTAAATTTTGTAGCAACATGGACGGGACTCGAAGAGGTTATGCTGAGTGAAATCAGTCAAGCAGAGAGAGTCAATTATCATATGGTTTCACTTATTCGTGGAGCATAACAAATAGCATGGAGGACATGGGGAGATAGAAGAAGGGAGTTGGGGGAAATTGGAAGGGGAGGTGAACCATGAGAGACTATGGACTCTGAAAAACAATCTGAGGGTTTTGAAGGGGCGGGGGGGTGGGGGGTGGTTGGGGTACCAGGTGGTGGGTATTATAGAGGGCATGGATTGCATGGAGCACTGGGTGTGGTGAAAAAATAATGAATACTGTTATGCTGAAAATAAATAAATTAATAAAAATATATTATTCTTAATTTATGATATATAATGACAAGAGAAATTAATATGGTGCCTCAACAGAATCACATATTTAATTAACCCACTAATAATCAACACTACTTGTTTTTTAAGAGGAAGTAGTGGACTGAGTGTGGGCAACTATTTGGTATTTTCTAAGTTCATTTGTTATATTAAATAATAAGAAGAAAGGTTGAAATTTAAGGATAAAAATAATCAAGTGTTTTGACGTTTACAAAGGCACAAAGTGTTGGTGATAATTGAGTTCAGCCTATCTTCTGTTTCCTTTCTTCTTTTACTTCTCCTTATCCTTCTTTTCTTCTTCTCGTTAGTCTCTGGAAATATGGCATAGAAATCAAAGGAAAATGCTAGTTGATTTTCAATTACCTGCTATTCCACTAATAATTAGTTTTGCTCCCTCAACCTGTGAAATTTCATTGGTGCCCCTCTCCAGAGTTAAGTTTCCCACCTCTTTATTTTATAAACTGTATTTTAATTGCTAAGTAGTTGTGTGACTGTGGCCACATGCCAGGCACGCTGCTGGAAGCTGTGACGGACAAAGTGCTGAGCAAGCAATTCTACTTCCTTCTGAAGAGCTAACGTAAATTAAAAACAACAACAAAAAAATGTATTCAATTTACACTGCTTTTATAAATAAACCATGCCATTTCTGTAAAACTGGGAACTGGGTGGGAAAAATACATCCTAGCAGAGGAGTGAAGTGGTCTGGTTGCTCTGTGTTTTGTCGACGTGGTGCACGGAGTGAACTATCAATCCAAAGAACCAGCGGAAGAGCTGCTCTTCTGAGGGAGAGAATGCCTCGGCTGTAGAAATTTCATGAAAGGATTTGATAAATATTTACTGTGTTTATAATATGTTGAGTTCACTAAATCGGAAAGTTGTGTCACGTAAACACAAAACCTGAGAGGGTATTCAAACATCTTCGTTGTGTAGATAGGCAGCACGTAGACACGGCCGTTAAACGACACCAACAGGATGGCGTCTTCCACCTCAGAGGGGTTTGCCAAACACAGAAATAAGTAACCCCTGTGTGTGGAGTTTGGGCCCAGTGTAAGAAAGTGCTCCACAGCCTGCACGTGCCACAGTTGTCCGGTGCAAGTTCTACAAAGCATCAAAGGAGAAAGAGAAGAGAGGGGTGCGATTCAGTTCTCAGACTAGTGTTTAATGTTTAGTTTAATTCTTCGCTTTGAGGTCAGAAGCAGGAAGAATGCTGTTTTTTGAGAGACCTTTGAGGATCTTGCTCATATATTCTTCCTCTCTCACCTTTGTTACATAGAAATTTTTTCTCCTTCATTTGAGATCCTCCTTGTCTGAAGGACATACTGACTGCTCACAACACAGAACGGGTGAGCTGATGGTTTTCATTCCCTTTGCATGCTTTGAGATGCAGTATATTCACAGAGTCTGGGTCAAGGCATACAGTGCCCATATGGTGTGACCTATAGAACCCCAGCAAGTGGAATTACCTTATTTTCCCTGCTGTCCTGCACTAAGACTTCCTTCCCTGCCTGCCACAGACAGGTGACTAACTAGGCAGCCAGTCACAATACCCCGTGACCTGAGGCAGGAAGATGCTCTCCCTTTCAGGTCTCCCTCACTTTCGGAGGCATGGGCAGGAGTGAAGTGGGCTGACTGTACTTAATATGGGCACTTATATTTTCACTTGCTTGATTTTTAAATTTTTATTTATCATTTCCCACATTCAGTGTGTGTGCATGTGTGCATATGTTTGAAGGTCAAGGAGTCGAAGGCAAGCAAGCCTGACCTTGAAAATACTCCCAGGATTGTTTCCCGGGGAACAGTTGTGGTGTTCTTTGGAAACCTTAGCTATGGAGGCCATCCCTCAGACTCTTGTTCTTTGTGCACTGAGGGGAAGAGTAGAAGGAACATATTCTATTTAAGGGTACTTTATCTATGCAAAAGGCTCTAGATGCATTTTACTGAAAGTAAAAATGGCCTAATGACTTAGTTGACAGACTCCAACATTTCTATACTTTAATTTGTAATAAAAGAAGAAGAAGAAGGGGAGGAGGAGGAGACTTCTCGGGAAGCTGATGCAGTAGGAGGATCCTAAGCTCACCTTGTCCCACAGGTACAAGTAGGTAAGAGCCACTTCAGTGTAAATAACCCAGAAAATGACCTGAAGACTGGCAGAACAGACTTTTCACAGCTAAAATAGAAAAGAGGCCACATTGAAGAAGGCAGGAAGGGTGGATATGCAGTCGGGAGCTCAGTAGACTACAGAATGCCCAGTGGGAGAGAGGAATGTTGCTGCAGAAAGAGGAGAGAAGTAGACTCACACACCAGGGATCCCACAGCTGTTTGTCTCTTAAAGAGCGGGGACTCTGTTTCCTCTTGCTCTCTCAAGTCTCCCAGGAGCCAGCTGATTTTAAAGTTCCATGTTTTAAACACCACTAGTTGTAAGAACTTATGAAATTTGGGCCCTCTGGTTTTCAAAGCCAAATGTTATTGGGATTCATCTTTCACATGCAAGATCCCAGTAATGAAATCGGCAGTAAAAGCAACAAAACAAAATAGACTCTTCCACAATAGGAAGGAAGTCTTCCAAATTCATTCCGTGAGGCCAACATTTCCATGATACCCAAACCAGATACAGACACTAGTGAAAAGAGAACTACAGGCCAACATCTCTGATGAATAGAAATGCAAAAATCCTTTAACAAAATATTAGTTTAGTAAACCAGATGCAACAATACATTAAAAAAATCATTCGCAGATCAATCAGCATGATACATCAGATCAACAAGAGAAAGAATAAAAACCATATGATCGTTTCAATAAATGCAGCAAAAGCATTTGACAAAGTATACAACATCCATTCATGATAAAAGTCTCAAAAAAATAAGTTGAGAGGGAACATACCTCAACATAATAAAGACCATATATAAAAAACCCACAGCTAACAGCTAACATCATAGTCAGTGGTGAAAAAAACAGAGTTTTTTTGCCTAAGATCAGGAAAAGACAAGGAGTCTATTGTCACTTTTGTTCCACGAAATACCAAAGTGCTAGCTACAGCAGTCAGGTAAGAAAAAAGAAATAAAACTCATCTAAATTGGTAAGGATGAAATATAACTTTCACTATTTGCAGATGATCTGATACCCTCAAGACCCTACCAAAAACTACTAGAAGTGATAAGTGAATTTCTATACATTAATAATGAAGTAACAGAAAGAGAAATTAAGAAAACAATCCTATTTATAATCGCACCAAAAAGAATAAAATAGGGATAAACTTAACTAAGGAGGTGAAAGACCTGTGTTCTGAAAACTGTAAAACGTAGATGAAAGAAGTTGAAGATGACAAAAACAAATGGAAAGGTATTCCATACCCATGGATTAGAAGAACAGAAAATGTTCAGACTATCCAAAGCAATCTAGATTTAATGTAATCCCTATTAAAATATCAATAGTGTTTTTTTTTTTTTTTACAGAACTAGAACAAGCCATCATAAATTTTTATAGAACTGCAAAAGATCCCAAATAGCAAAAACAATCTTGAAAACGAGGAACAGGACTGGAGGTTTCACAACCCCAGATTTCAAGGTATACTGCAAAGATATACTAATCAAAACAGTATGGTAATGGCATGAAAATAGACACATAGATCAATGAAACAGAATAGGGAGACCAGAAATAAATCCTCAATTATATGGTCAATTAATCTTTTACAGTGGAGACAAAAATATGCAATGGGAAAAAGAAAAATCTCTTCAACAAATGGTGTTGGGAAAACATGCAAAAGAGTGAAACTGGACCACTTTCTTATACCAGACACAAAAATCAACTCAAGAGAACATGGGCAGTGATTTCTTTCACATTGACTGTATGGACAATTTTCTAGTTGTGTCTCCTCAGGCAAGGGAAACAAAGGCAAAAATAAATTGCTACATCATTTTTGACTACATCAAAATAAAAATCTTCTGCATAGCAAGGAGAACAATCAATAAAACTAAGACAACATACTAAATGAGAGAAGACATTTGCAAATTACTTATTGATAAAAGGTTAGTATCTAAAACATATAAAGGCCTTGTACAACTCAGCAGAACAAAACAAATAATCCAATTAAAAATGGGCAGAAGACATGAACAGACATTTCTTCAAAGAAGACATACAGATGGCCAACAGACAAATGAAAAGCTGCTCAACATCACTAATCATCAGGGAAATACAAATAAAAGCCACAATGAGATATCACCTCACACCTGTCAGAATGGCTAAAATCAAAAACACAAGAAACAAGTGTTAGGATGTGGAAAGAAAGGAGTCCTTGTGCACTGTTGGTGGGAATCCATGCTGGTGCAGCCACTGTGGAAAACAGTATGGAGGGTCCTCAAAAAGCTAAAAATAGAAGTACCCTGCAACCCAGCAATTGCACTGCTGGGTACTTACACCCCAAAACACAAGAACAGTAATTCAAAGTGCAATAAACATGCACTCTTATGTGGATTGCCGCATTATTTACAATAGCCAAACTATGGAAGTAGCCTAAGTGTCCACTGATAGAGGAATGGATAAAGAAGACATAGTATATATGTATATTAAATGCAGTATTACTCAACCATAGAAACGAATGAAATCTTGCCATTTGTGGCAACAGATGGATCTAGAGAGCATAGTAATAAGTGAAATAAGTCAGAGAAAGACAAGTATCATATGATTTCACTCATTTGAGAAACTAAAAAAAAAATGAGTAAAGGAGAAGGAAAGAAAAACAAAACGATGACTTTTTTTTTTTTTTTTAAATGTTAAGTTAGCTGCCATGCAGCACATGATTAGTTTTTGATGTGGTGTTCAGGGATTCATAACTTGCATGTGACACCTGGTGCTCATCACGACATGTGCCCGCCTTAATACCCATGACCTGCTATCTCTTTCCCTCACCCCGCTCTCCCCTGAAACCCTCAATTTTTTTCCCAGGGTCTATAGTCTCTCATGGTTTGTCTCCCTCTCTGATTTACCGCCCTTCAGTTTTCCCTTCCTTCTCTTATAGTCTTCTGTGCTATTCTTTATGTCCCACATATGACAGAAACCCTATTTCCCTGCTTGAGTTATTTCACTTAGTGTGATCCCCTCCAGGTCCAGCCATGTGAATGCAAGTGGTGGGTGTTCATCCTCCCTGATGGCTGAGTAGTATTCCGCAGTGTATATGGACCACATCTTCTTTATCCATTCATCTGTTGACTCTTAACTATAGAAAACAAACTGATGTTTAACAGAGGGGAGGCAGGTGGGGGATGGGAGAAATAGGCGGTGTGGATTAAGAACACACTGCCATGATGGGTACCGAGTAATGTAGAGAGCTGTTGAATCACTATATCATACACCTGAAACTAATAGGACACTGTGCTATCCATGCTGGAATTACATATTTTAAAAAGAGAGAAATTTTACTTTTTGCTAAGACTAACAATGACTTGATTATATTTATCAGAGTTTGATGACTAGCAACTAAAATAAATAATGCCCCAATATAAAAATAGCCAGATGATTAGTAGGTAATTCTTTCCATCACCAAATTCACTTTATTTTCCCTTTCAACGGTCAGATCCTTTCAGAAAATTGGCTTTACAATTCGGTAATTCCCAATTACCTCCTCCCCCTACAAAAATATATGGAAATATATGGAAAATAAGGATGTATTAATCACTAATCACTGTTACCAGACTAACAGTAAAACCAACTCAAAATATAAAATTTATATATTTAATTCAAATGTGGTAAAATAAAAGAAAATAGATTATTTTTCTTGAAATACAGTGTGCTTACACATGCATCACAATGTCTGTCTTTGTTTACAGTATTTAATCACACAAAAGACATTTACTTCTTAAAGAAGACCATGATGAATTTGTTTGCAAATCAAAAACTAATTTTCCATAATGCAAAATCCTTAATTTATTTTACCCCATATATCTGATTTATTTTATCCATTTATGCATCATTTAAGTGGATGCTGATTGAGGTTTGACTGTGTGAAATTGATGTTCTTTGAGTTGGAGATACAATAGCAAATAGGTGGATATAGTGTTTCGCTCACCAAGGGTTAGTCTGCAAGCAAAGTGATTAAGGAAGTAATGATATACAGAATAACGTGTGTTATGGTAGAAGAACACATAGTATTGTCGAGTCTCCACTTTTCCTCTATGCTGAGGGTATATGTGTATGCATCCCTGTCCTTAATGTGATAACATTTGGACATTTTTAAGTGGCATAATGCAGGTTCGGTACATTAGAAAATCTAAAAAGTAAGAGTTTAGGGGTGCTTAATTTCTGTTAGCTAAAGTCTATTTGCTACTACTATCTAAATTTTAATATTTTCTTTAAAGCAGAGTACATATATATTACATAGACCAATCATCATAAAATAATCATCAAAATTATTGTTTATATATAGTAATGTTTATTGCTTTTAACATGTATTAATCCCAACATCTATGTGTCTTCAAATATTACATTGTCACTAGTCCTTCCCATGTTTGTGGTAAAAGTGGAAATGAAAATAGATTGCTCTAGGGTTGCCATATAGATGCGGTAATTTTGCAATTTAAATAAATTTAACTGGTGTAATCTAAGAGATAACTGTGCAAATTAAATACTACTTTGGAATAACATGGGTCCTCTGAGTAGATATTCAAATTGCACAGTATATCTAAGTAAACTTCATTTATTTAAGAGACTCATTCAAAGTTATCTGGATTTTTCAAATGATATTGTTTCAAAATAATTAGTTTTGGCATTAAGACATTCTGGTGGAAGAATTTAACCATGTAAGTGAGATAAGAACATGAAGTACCTCATGTTCCAGGGATCCTTCACCTGGACATTATTAAGTATACTTACATATTTAATTCAGTAGTGTATTTTCTGTAAATTGTGTTTGAATCAGCATCAACTCAAGACAGAATTAGTCTTGACCAAACAGTGACATTTTAATCACACTGGAAGTCGCCCATTTGATTTTTCACCAATCTTCTTTCCATTTCCACTTTGTTGCATCTGTGTTGGGCCCTGTGTCAGCATATCTTCTGTTAGAGCCTGAGGTTAGATAGTGCCTCCCAGTAATTTGACCATGGCATCTTTGTGTGGAAGTATTTATAGAGATGAATATTGCATTTATTTTCATAACCTACAGCTTTCTCTAGTTCCTCTGACCCCTACCACATATCAGACTCCCACACATGTATACAAAATAACAGCAGAATAAATGAACACTAACCTCTGCCAAGAAGGCTTGGGAATATATGCAGAGTTTTCTGTACATTCAAAAGAGTACTGATTTCATTCAGCTGTCATGTTTTCAGAGAGAAGGCAACTGAAACTTAGGGAGACAAAGGTAGTTACAAAATTATATGGTGTTAATATTGAACTCCAGAAAGTACTGAATTTTTTCTTTATTTTTCTTATCCTGCAAAGTCAGGAGCCTAGACACATTTTATAATGTCTCATATTAGCATCAGGGAAAAAAATTAAAAAACAAAACTGATAAAGCATTTTAGAAGTCACAAATTATTATTTCTTCTAATTTCACACAATCCATGTGATTGGTAGGGTGGTGAAGATGATCACATTGGTGGAGAGTGCAGATAATTAGGTGGTAATCATTAAATCAAGCCAGTGAAGCATACATTTACCATTCAAGTAGCTCTAAATTGTTTTATGTCAATCTATTTTCTCTCCCAATAACGGAGAACCTTTTATTATTATTAAAGATAAATGAAATTTTCTGATGTTATTCTTTCACAAGGAAAGGGCTTTGTTTTCCAAAGAGATTGGATTCATCCAGCATATCTGCTTCTTGAAATTACACAAAATAATCTTTAACAATACAGAAAAATCACAGTACCAGAATCTTTAAGTGTGAAGAGAAAATATGGAAGGGTTTCCACCAGCAAGAGAAACTGGGTTTTAGAAATTTCCTGACAGAACTCAAGTTTGTTTTTTGTTTTTTTGTTTTTTGTTTTTTAAATCAATGTGTAATTTTTATTGGGTTTCCTAGAATAAAGTGCAGGGTTACCAACCTTGATGGCTATATTTTAATATCCCTCTCTCCACTACAAGGTAGCCTCCCTCCCTTACTCTCTGTCTCTTTCTCTCTTTTTAAAGATTTGTTTACTTGAGAGAGAGAGAGAGGAGTGAGTGAGCATGTGGGAGTGCGTGAGAACACACATGAACATGGACGTGGCTGGGGTAGGGACTGAGGAAGAGGGAGAGAGAATCTCAAACAGACGCCCCACTGAGCACGGAGCCTGTGTGAGGCTTGAGCTCATGACCCTGAGATCATGACCTGAACCAAAATCAAGAGTCAGATGCTTAACCGACTGAGCCACCCAGATGCTCCGAGGTACTCTTAATTGGAACACTTTGTCTTCCTTTAAACTTAATTCTCAAAGCTAGAAATTCTACTAGAAATAAACCAAAAACACTTAGCTAGTGTTTCAGTGAGGTTCATATAAAAAAAACAAAAAACGCTTTTGTGTGTGTTGTAATTTTATTTCTTGACAAGTAGGGGGAATGTCATAGTTATTCCCAATCTGGAATCTTTGGAGAAAAAGGTTTCCTATGACCTTCAATTTGCCTCTGTTGACATATAGTTAGCAGATGTCATGAAGGGCAAAAAGTGACCCGGGGGGACAGAGAGCAAGTTGTGGGTTAATTCCAGATGCTACAATCCGATACATCTAGTGATACAGGGCTTCCAATTATTAGTGTTTCCATATTGTGAAAAGAAATTAATTGATAAAGTGTTGCTAAGGATCAAGTCCTGTATTGATAATGTGAGGATTAAAGAAAAAACAAAACTTAGCAAAATAAAAGCAGGCAGAAAAATAAAAATTGAATAATGCTACTGAAACATTCAAAGGACTGTAGCTCAACACTTCAACATTTAAAAAAGTGATAAAAGACAAAAAAACAATCTCTTTTTAAATGATGTGTTTCCTGCCTCTACACATACAATCTGGGGAAGAGTTTGAAAATTCCAAGTTCATTAAGCAATTTGATAATCTGAACACGTGTGACCATTATTTTCCTATTTGCTACCTGGTGTCTTACTTATTTTTATGTTTTCCTGCTCACCTTACCTGCTGTATGGCATTAAGTTACAAAATACTTTGAAGTAACAGCTTGTTTTGACCAGTAGATTAGTCTGAAGACAAAGTAAATAAAAAATAATACAATATTCTGCATCATAACTAAAAGTTTACTTTTTTTTCAGCAAAGCATGCAAGCTATTTATAGAGATAATCATGCCTACATTGACAAAGAATTTTTTTTAAGATTTTGTTTATTTGTTTGACAGAGAGAGACACAGTGAGAGAGGGAACATAAGCAGGGAGTGTGGGAGAGGGAGACGCAGGCTTCCCACTGAGCAGGGAGCCAGATTCAGGGCTGGATCCCAGGACCCTGGGATCAGGACCTGAGCCAAATGCAGACATTTAACTACAGAGCCACCCAAGCGCCCCATAAAGATTTTCTTAAAGTCACATATTACTTCTTCTCATTTATGATCTCACATTCATTAAACTGGAAGACTTCCAAGTTTAAAATTAACTGTGGTGTATTCACAGAGGACACTCTCCACAGCCCTTGTTAAACATGTGAACACCAGGGTGGAAAGATGCATCCTCTCTCTTTCACTCAACCCGGAATCTCGTTTGCATTAGACTCGATCTTTGTATTTGAGAGTTAATAATCTTCAAGCATATATTACTGACAGCCCAGCACTGTGGACCAGTTCATTAGGAGCCTCATGTAACAGCCTGAGGCTTCAGCTGTGTTCAGAGACAATGGCAAGTGCTGGAAGATGGGGTGTGGGTGGGGCTCTCGTTTCCTTCCCTGAAAAGAGAGAAGCTGAACCATCTGATCCATTTCCAAGGTAAATAATAGGCTATGCCATTGAGCGGGCTCGTTTTGAAATCGCTGTTTAATACTTGCACCCATCACATTTTTCATTCTTGTAATGGCAAGAGCAATCTCAATACTTCCATGTGAAGATTTAGTCTGTTTCAGCACCTCTCTCACCTCCCCCCACCCCCCATCCCAGAAAGAAATCAGGTCTCTGAGTCTCAAAACACTGGCGAAAGTCTCAGATATTCATTTAAATGAAAGAATACAAAACTGAGCTGGGTGACTCACCATTTTGGCATTGCCCAGGGGGAATAGTGACATGTTTTAAAGAAGTCCTGGCGTGATCTGTGTCCAGTGCTTCCTGATGATTGCTCCACACAAACGAAGAAAGAGGATGGAAGGACCCTGGACCAAATGCCTTGAGTCAGAGCTCGTGCATTATATATTCCTGGGCAAGTCCCTTACCTACTCTCTCTCCGTATGTCAAATAGGAAAAATAACTTTTTTTTTTCTTCTCTTGTAAGTTTTTGAGATTGAATTCCGTAATGGATTTGTAATGTTTCCATAAGCAAATACTACTATCTAAATGTTTGCCAAGAATGAGTTAGTTGGGGAGCACCAGGGTGGCTCACTTGGTTAAGTTATCTGCCTTCCGCTCAAGTCATGATCCCAGGGTTCTGGGATCGAGCCCCTCATCAGGCTCCCCGCTCAGCAGGAAGCCTGCTTCTTCCTCTTGCTCTGCTGCTGCCCCTGCTTGTGTTCTCTAGTTTGGACTCTATCTCCTTCAAAAATAAATGAATAAAATCTAAAAAAAAAAAAAAAAAAAAGGATGAATTGGTTGGTTTTGTTGTAGCAGATCAAATCACTACCACTGGGTGCTTGTGCCCTCCATGGGGCTGGGTCTGGACTGCCAAGCACTCGGTCCCTTAGATGGGGAGACTCTTGGCTCCACCGAAGCTAATGTGACCTTCCTTTGCAAACACTGTTGTCAGCCTGGGAGGCATCTGTGTCTGCTTTGTTTTATTTATCAGGCAGATCAACAGCAGATTATTAATAACCATGCAGGATATGCCCGACCAGGCACAAACTCCTCCAACTCTGGACTTAACCCCCAGCTTTAAAATATTCATTTTAAGAATGGAGAGATGTGCAGAGTAAATTTAATCTCTTTAACCTTTAGAGTGTATTATCAAGTGTTCTTTTAGGTCTATAGTTCTCCTTTTTTAAGTTCCATAGTTTGTAAGCTGAAGTAACTCACAAGTATCAGCAATAGTGTATGCTGAAGCATACTTCTAAAAAGGCTGACTTTTAGGAACCAGAGCCTGCCCTGTGCCTATAACATTGTGCCTAGCATCATGTTTGCAGCATGAACTACAGTGCACCCCCAAATACAAGGTCTCCTAAAAGAATATGTCTTATAAAAGGTTAAATCTCTTTTTAAAAAAAAGTTAAGGGGGCGCCTGGGTGGCTCAGTGGGTTAAGCCACTGCCTTCGGCTCAGGTCATGATCTCGGGGTCCTGGGATCGAGTCCCGCATCGGGCTCTCTGCTCAGCAGGGAGCCTGCTTCCTCCTCTCTCTCTCCGCCTGCCTCTCTGCCTGCTTGTGATCTCTGTCAAATAAATAAACAAAATCTTTAAAAAAAAAAAAAAAAAAAAAAAAAAAAAAAAAGTTAAATCTCCTATACTATTCCAAATAATCTATTATTTGGAATAGTATATTCCAAATAATAATATAATAATAATATCTATTATTAATAATCCTATCTACTGTATAACATAGCATGACTTTTAAAAAAATAATTCTCCAGGATATGTTCATTGTCCTCATTTTTCTCCTGTGGCTGATCAATTTCTTACTTTTGTGAAAAATTGCACAAAATAATATAATAATATAATAATATAATATATTAATATTAATAATATAATAATATTAATAATATAATAATAATAATCTATTATTAATAATCCTATCTATTGTATAACATAGCATGACTTTTAAAAAAATAATTCTCCAGGATATGTTCATTGTCCTCATTTTTCTCCTGTGGCTGATCAATTTCTTACTTTTGTGAAAAATTGCACAAAATAAAGATTGGGTATAGGTAAATAAATGGAGAAACTGGCTGATGTGCCTCATGGAAAAGGAATGAGGTGATTACTCTATAACCCAGGACTCAAATGTAGGTGCTCAACAAAGGAAACATCTGCTTTAAGAATTTTATACAAAAATATAACTTGGGAAAAAAAATAACTACACGGTCATTACATTTAAGAAACTATTTATTTAATTGTACTGTGTATAATATAAATCCAAAATATAATCTTTAAGCATGTGTTTGGTGTAAACAGAACATAGCTCTATATCCTCATATGTATCGTGACATTTTAATCTCCAGTTAAGAAATCAAAGTCCCTATAGGAGATTCTGAATATCCATGTAAACAATGAAAATTGAAAGTTCCCACAGAATGAGATGAAAAACAAAGTAACAAAGTTTATGCACAGTATACTGGTAATATCATTTTTAACATTTTAAATCAGCGATATTAAAGAGAATGAGAAAAGGCATAGACTGAGAGAAATATTTACAAAACACATACCTGATAAAAGACTTGTGTCTAAAATATACAAAAACTCAACTCTAAGAGAACAACCTATCCTACTAAAAAATGGGCAAAACACCTGAACAGACTCATCAGCAAAGAAGGTATCAGATGGAAAATAAGAGTATGACAAGGTGCTCGACAACATGGATCATTTGGGCATTGTAGATTGAAGTCACAGTGAAATACCTCCACACACCTATTAGAATGATTAAAGTCCAAAACACGGGCATCCCCAAATGCTGGTAAGAATGTGGAAAAGCAGGGACTCTCATTCATTGCTGGTGGGAATGGAATATGGCTCTGCAGTTTCTTACTAAATTAAACACACTCATACCATATGATGCTGCAGTCATGTTCCTTGGTAGGTCCCCAGATAAGCTGAAAACTTCCTTCCATACACAATTCCGCACATGAGTGTTTACAACAGGTGTGCTCATATTGCCAAAACTTGGAAGTAACCAGAATGTCCTACAATATGTCAGTGGGTTTACAAACGTTGGTACACCTGTACAATGGGATATTATTTAGTACACAAAGGAAATGACCCATCAAGCCACAAAAAGGCCTGGAGCAACATTAAGTGGACGTTGCTAAGTGAAGGAAGCCAGTCTGAAAAGGCTATATACTGTATGATTCCAAGGAGAGGAATATTTTAATAACTCTGTAAGCAGATATTACAATTTAAATATCTACCAAGAATGAGTTAGTTGGGGGGGGGCAGAGAAGGATACTAGGTGGGGCACAAGTTATCATTAGGGCAGTGAAGTGATTTTGTATAATAGTACAATAATGGATGCATTATTAAAACTGTAGAATGTACGACACCATAAGTAAACCCTAGTGTAAACTATAGGCTTTAGTTCATCATCATGCAATATTGGTTCATCAATCATAACAAAAATCCTGATGTAATGTGTTAATATAGGGCACTTTGGTGTGGGGGGTGATAATCTAGATTCTGTATGATCTACTCATGTTTTCAGAAATCAAACACATTATTGTACACATTACATAGAGTGTAGTAATTCACATAAAATAATATTTCAGTCATTGTTATTTCAGTATAGGGTAATAATCTAAGTCATCTGATCAAATCATTGAACATTTTTAACTGTGGGAGAATATAGTACAATATGATATGCGATAAAAAAGAAAGAATAAAGATCTCTTCTAAGGTTTTTTTGTTTGTTTGTTTGTTTTTAAGGGGACAGCTTTGCAATAGTTGGGAAAATTAGAATCCCATCCGATGGCATTTTTTTTCACCATATCATTAGAAAATACCCCTGTTAGTATTCAGAATTTGGGATGGTTGTTACCTGTCTATACCTTTCTTGTTACTTATTTCCCCTTTTATCTAGCTGCCGGCCATCCAGGGACTCTGTGTGAAAAACAAGGTAGGGAATGTTCATGCTTTTCATTTGGAACGTGAAACTCCTTACTCTTCCGTTGTGATGGAACAGTTCCTAGTTGACAGTGCTCCTTCTGAGAATAAGTAGAGTTCTATAAAATAAGTAGGGAATAAGTAGAACTCTATAAATAGAGAATAAGTGGGGTTCTATAAAATGTGTAATAAAGAATTGAGAGTATCACTGATGAAACCGTCAGAACTGGAATGATCATGACCAAGAGGGAGAGGAAGACACTGGTGTCAGCCAGACTCACTGTGCTGCATCCATCTCCCATGGTGGTGTCTGCCGACTGCTGATGCGGCGCAGGAGACCAGGAGTCTGGCTGAGAGCCCCAGCTGGGAGGCAGAGAGAGTACTCAGGATCTCTGCAGCCCCTTGGAGCTTGAAAGAGAAAAAACTTGGGAGTTGAGCTGTGCCATGAGTCCCAGGAATGAGGAACATAGGGAGAAGAGAGACACAAAGCAATGAGTCCAGCTCTTAGTACCAATTTCATTTTGAGATATTTGCTGATTTAGCTGCTCAGGGCAAGAAGCCAAGCATAATACAGCTGAAGAGTAGAGCTCTTTCTCCTCCTCCTCCCCCTCCTCTTCCTCCTTCTTTATCTTCTTCTAGCGTTTTCAGGATGCTCAGGACAGAGAAGTTAGAGTTTGGAGCCCGCAGAAGAGGAGAAGCTGTGGAAAACCCAGGTTGTCTGCTCATTGTCAAAAGAAGGCAAGAAAGCAGAACCACAATAAAACTTGTTTTTACAAGTAGGTCAAATAGATTACTACCAAGTAGTAAAATGGTAGACATAAATCCAAACATATCAGTAAAACCAATAAAGTCAGCAAAACATATATAAAGAGTCAAAATATTCCATTTTACAATACTGAATGGAATATAGTATGTGACAATATGACACCCAAGGATGTCAAAATCCGAGGAGATTCAACGTGAAGGTAACAATGGAAAGTAAAGAAATGGGAAAAATATATCCTAAAACTTTAAACAGAAAATTGGCTTGGCTACACTAACATCTATCAAGATAGATTATATAAATAAATAATAGCATTTCATACACTCAAATTATTTCCCAGAAAGATGTAACAATGTGTGCATAACTAATACTTTAGCTTCAAAATGAACAGTCATAGATGTAAAATGGAAAACTCCCAACTGCAAAATCCCAGAAGAAAACTAACCTGCCTTCCTCAGAAACTGTTTGAATAAGCAGGAAAAAAAAAAAATAGGATTTGAGGATTTGAATAGCATGATTAGCAAACCTGACCTAATTTCCGTTACCACCAATAAGTTGACTTTATCTGTTCTTTTCAAGTTCATATGAAACATGTACAAAAATTAACCATAGGCTATCTCAGAACAAAAATGAAACAAGTCTCAACATAGGCTATCTCAGAACAAAAATGAAACAAGTCTCAACTAGATGCAAAGGGGGGGTTGCCATCTTTCAGGGTGCAGACATTTTAAACTGACTGATCATGGGAAGATGATAAATGAAAAGTTACAGAATGTAGCCAAGCCTGTAGGTAGAAGGACATTGATATCCACAGATACGTTACTGAAAAAGAGAGGTGAAGAGTCGGTGAACTAATTCAAAGAAAGTCGGTAGACCATAAAAAATATGAGCCGACATTAAATTGAATGTAAATATTGAGTGACTAAAAGTAGACAAAGTCTCTCTAAATCGGGTCTTTGAAGAGATTAATAAAATGGACAGATGCCGGGGGCACCTGGATAGCTCAGTTGGTTGAACATTTAACTCTTGATTTCAGGGTGGCTGAATGGAGGAGGCACCTGTTGTAAAGTTAATTAGAATTCAGTTGGGGGGGGGCGGCACCTGGGTGGCTCACTGGGTTAAAGCCTCTGCCTTCGGCTCAGGTCATGATCCCAGAGTCCTGGGATTGAGTCCCACATCGGGCTCTCTGCTCAGCGGGGAGCCTGCTTCTCCCTCTCTCTCTCTGCCTGCCTCTCTGCCTACTTGTGATCTCTGTCAAATAAATAAATAAAATCTTTAAAAAATAAATAAGAACTCAGTTCTGGGGCACCTGGGGGGCTCAGTGGGTTAAGCCTCTGCCTTTGGCTCAGGTCATGGTCTCAGGATCCTAGGATTGAGCCCCATATTAGGCTCTCTGCTCAGCAGGAACTTGCCCCCCCCCCCCAGCCTACTTGTGATTTCTCTCTCTGTCAAATAAATAAATAAAATATTTTAAAAATTTGAAAAAAAAAAGAATTTGGTTCCAATCTCATCTCTGATACTTATTGGCGACTTCACCCTTGGACACATTTTTTTTTTTTTTTTTTTTTACCTCCCTTTCTGTGTATGTAAAGAGAGGGAAAGATCACCAAACCTGCTGGGCTGGTGTGAAAATTGGGAACAGCAGAAGCAGGGATCTGAGCACCCAGTACTGTTCCAGGATTAGCGGAAGCTGTCCCACAGCTGTGGGCACCTGTTGTTCAGTGTTGATCAGAGATTCAGTGGCAGAAGGAGTTCCAGACCATGAACTTCTCTCTTTCTCAGGGCCACATCCAGCTGCTGGATGAGGCAGGCAGTGTTCCTGCTGTTTTGACACCTGATCCCCCTTAGGCTCTGGGAGAATCGAGTTATCAGAAGATCCAAGGTTGCTAAGTAAGCAGGAAAGGCAACAAAGGGATTTAGTTGTAAGATTCACATGTTTTGTGTCATTAGGCATGGTGCTTTCTTTGTGGTTCATAAAACCCTCTCCTCTTTTGAAACTGAAAATGTTTATGTTTATGTGGCGAGAACACTGAAGACCATCCTCTTAGCAAGCCTCAGATATACTCTACATTATTACTAGCTGTGGCCACTGTATTCTACACTGTCTCACTTCCTTCCATTCTTCCTCACCCAACTCCCCCCACTACTATATATGTGGTTTTCTGTATCTTGAGTTTTTCTTGATCTCATTCTTTTGGAATCCTTTTCTAAAAAACATAACTTACATATTCTTTGAAAGTATATTATAACTATATTGTATTCCATTCCACCCATGCCAATAACCATGAATCATTTATTCATTTATAACACAAATCATTTATTTGCCTTTTGTAACATATATAAGGGACCATGTTTTTGAGGAAGAGCATCACTAGCCCATAGATCATCTTCATGGGAATAGGAACAAAAGATCCCTTCCTTCTGTCAGACCACACCCCAAGCCAGGGCTCAGTGGCTGGATTGGGGAATGCAGCCCCTTCCACCGCTCGGGCTAGATGCACTGAGCAGAGAATGAACTGCAGAACTTAACATCGCAGCGGGGCTCTTGAACCACTGGTGGCCGTGATATATGCCGTCTGCTGACTCATGCTGAGATTTGCTCTGTGCCTCCGCACACTGTGGCTCTCCCTCACGCATGCGGTATTATGACGAGGCAGAAACTCCAAGACAAGGTGTCGTGTAAGCTGCTTCTCCTCAGATACCCTTAGTGCAAGGGAGACCATGGCCATAGAAGGACACTGTGTGTAGAGAACCTGCTCATAAACCTCGCCTAGATGGTTCTCCTCAACCCTGCGGCGCCACCCTGGCCCCCCTCTCCCCCACCGCCCCAATTCCAGGATGTGAGGCTGATGTAGTTCAGGAGCTCCTAAGCTGGGACTGTGTGAACCTGGCATCACCTAGTGCAAAATGGAAGGCGAGGTAAATCTGGGTGGCCGGCTGCTCTCTGACACTTGAGAAACGGAAGCATCGGTCTGTGTGCACACTGAAGAATCAACCAAATGCATCAGAACTGAGATCTTGGGGCCCAGGGTTTTGGTTTCTTTTTTGAGATCCAGCTACACGTACTGACTTTAGCGTCTGCAAAATATTTCTACATCTTTGGAAGAAACACCCCTGTGGAGGTTAGCTAGCTACTACCCAGTGATTCTTGACTAAGGTCGTAACTGATCAGTTTAAGCAACAAGGTTTGAAAGTCCCACTGATTATTAAATTATAAATGAACACATTTGTTCACATGTCCTTCATAGAAATATACTGTCTGAATGGCATCTTTGATGAAAAAAATAGGAAGGTGAATGCATGAGAGAGAAAGGATGCCAAGAGAGGAGCAGCCACAGCTTTCCTGATGACACTGGGTCATTTTGATCCTACAAATACATTGGTTGGTTCTTAGCTGTTGTTGGCAACTTACCAGAGAGAAACCCAAAATATGGGTGAAAGTTATGTAAGGGGCATACAACTCTCCTCCATATAGGACCTGATAAACCTGATCTTTGTTGTTTTGGTCCACTTCATTCTCCTGCGAGGGGGTGGATGCATGATCAGGTTCCCTAATGAAGAATGTTCCCACCAAAGCAGCTGGAGATCCCCGGAAAGTTAAAACTGATGCACGGAATTTGGTGTTATGAACTTCTTTTCTTAGCACTAGGTACGTAATTTGCAGAGGCGAAGTGTTTTATATTCATGGCCCTTAATTTTGAGGAGACCCAGTACAGTTTCTTTTACTTGAACATCATTTTATAAGTGATGATAGGATAGACAGACATTCAGGATTTAGATCCTCCTCGAGTGCGTTCAGATTATAGCTCTGCCACGTTCTGTTGTGTGACCCTGCACTTCCATTTCAGCACCTGTGAAATGGAGTGATGAATGATGCCCCTTGGTTGTTTCGAGCCATTTTTACTATTCTTGCTCTCACCATCATTTTATCTTCACCCATTTGTATTTCTCTTCTCCAACTAGGAATGCTGATGTCTTATGCCTTTTAATCCTTTCCGTCTCATTGTGGGCCCTCATGCTTATTGTACTCATTGAGTCGAGGTCCTGGTGTAGTTCAGGAAATGTTAACTCCTTGCATTTAGGGATGTTTTATTATTTCTGTTCTCAGATCTCAGAATGATGTATCACAGACTTCAAGTGTATTGCTCTCAGTAAGCATTATTGTCAGAAAAATATTCACGCAAATGTAGTCTTTGGGGAAAAAATTCTTATAGGAGTATTTTCACAAATACTCTTCCTTGCGTACACGTATTTCCATGAAGTCATGGATCAAAGTCCACTCTGAATAACACTCGATCTACAGGCCAGTGTTTCAGCCTCATATTCACTAATCCCAAAGTTTAGGGTTGTTGTGGGGTTAATGAAAGGTTATCAGAATGCTGCTCAGAGAGTTCAAACACGTTCCCACTTTATCATAAAAGTGTATGTATCACAAGAAATAAAGCCAAACGAAGCCGATACATCCAGGAATGTTTCATTCTAACTTATATTCCAGAATTCCTTGTCTTGACTTTTTTTAAATCCTAAAAAGACTTACACTGCTGTGTAACCAGCCACATTCTCATCAGTTTGGCTGTAGGCTATGTCATCTAGGGCAGGTTATAATTTTTATTTTGTTCCTCTGACTAATGCCTTGGTACTTTGTGGTCAAGACACAGAATTTGTTATAACCTGAAATACTGTGTAAACTTGTCATCTTCTTCTTTGGCAGAAGACTCTTCTAATTACAATTTTAAATGATTTCCTTTGCACTCACCAAAGCAATGCCATAATAAGAAAGCAAGGTAAAATATAAATATTTGAAGAATTAAATGATTCTAATCTTTCTGAATATAAGCTTATCTCTGATCCTTTCATTCATTTTCTTGGATGATGTTTGATTTTAAAGATTAGTTTAAAACAACCATAATATGAAATAAGTTGAAGGATACTTCAAGTATTTATATATTCAACAAATACCTACTACATGCCAACTCTCTTTCTCGGGTACAGAGAATGCCAACATAAGTAGAACCCGGTCACAGTCATAATAAATCTTTCTAGGTTGCCACAGATAGAAAAGTTAGACAATACATGGGTATTAAGAGGACAGGAAGCCAAGCATGCTTATTTCCACTTGGGATATGAAGCATGGCACCGAAGCGTATATCTGTTTGACATGAGTCAAGAAAGTCCATTTACTTTTAGCTGAATATCCATTTTATATCAAGATTTGCTCCTAGGTGTTAGGGATATGAAGATTGATATGCACAAAACCTGTGTCCCAAGGAAGCCTGTGAGCTGGTGAGGATAACTTACATTCCTAAACAAACAATGGCGGAAAATCATGCAGAGGCTAAAGTGAGGGCATAGTGGGGAGGGGGAAGGAAAGAGGACAGTCAGTGCAGGTGGGGCAGTGCAGGAGGTCTCTTAGATGAGACGCCACCTCAATGGAGGCATAGGGTAAAGACACTTCAGGTAGAGACCACAGTGCAAGCAAATGCAGAGACAACATGGTGTGTCTGCAGAGCTATAACGTTTGTTTGGCTGGACCACTGGAACAGAAGAGAAGGTGACTTTGATGGCAGATACTTTTGAAAAAGTAGGGAAGGGTCAGATCAGGCAAGGTCTTGCATTCTGGATGAAGGCTGTATTCTGCTGAAGAGCGGAGGGGCATGGCCCTCCACTCTGCCTTGCAAGTCAGTCTGGCTGCCACAGAGGACGGTTTAGAAGTAATCCATCTGGCCTCCAGCAAAATAAATGGCTATATTAGGTAAATTATCTCTTCCATGGGACAGCTATCTTTTTCATTATTTCTCTCAGGAGAACAATTTGCTTTTACTGGGAATGTACTGTAATCAATCAGCTGTTCCAACAATAATCAATCAGCTACTGTTTATTGAGCCCCTGTTAATGAAAAGCATTTTACATGGTATGTGTGGACCTGGAAGCCTCATGAGTGGCCCTGGATCTGCCATCCCTGTGGGAGGGGTCCTGGCCCCCCTGCGCCTATGAGCTCATCACCGCCCCCCTCTCTGCAGCTTCCTCTTCGGACTCTCCAGCCCTCTGAGGCCTTCCAGCTCACCCTCCCCATGTGGCCCAGGGCTATTCTTCCCTCTCTCTGCTCAGAGAGCTTTTCTCCAAAATCTTCAAATGGTTGCCTTCTGACTCATTCAGGTTCCAGCTCTCCAGAAGTCTTTCCTGATTACACCATAGAAAAACCCTCTGCTGCCCCCTTATTTCATTACTCTCTTGTCTGTTTTCTCTTTTATTTTTTTTTTTAAAGATTTTATTTATTTATTTGACAGAGAGAGATCACAAGTAGGCAGAGAGGCAGGCAGAGAGAGAGAGAGGGAAGCAGGCTCCCTGCTGAGCAGAGAGCCCGACGTGGGCCTCGATCCCAGGACCCCGAGATCATGACCTGAGCCGAAGGCAGCGGCTTAACCCACTGAGCCACCCAGGCGCCCTGTTTTCTCTTTTAAAGGATGCCCCATTCTCTGAAATTGCCTTATTCAGTGATGACCTAAGTTTGTTGTTACCTGGCATCTGCTTCTTTCCATGCCTTGTCCCAGTTATAAGACTCATGAAAGCAGGGACCTCTCCTGCCTTACTCACCACAAGCCCCCCACCCCTGCCAGCACTTTGAGCAGAGTTCAGCCCACAACAAGCATTCAGGAAAGATTTGTTGAATGAATGGCAATGAGAAAACTCTCTAGAGGGTACAACCAAATCAGGTCGATGGATCAGGCTTCCGTCATATATTATGGGTTTCTAAGTATGCGAGAAAGTGAAACTTATGCAGACTAGCAAGTGTTAAAAAATAGGAAATGAATTTGGTAAGCACAGGAAGACTAATAGTTAAGTGAATTATGAGATTAAGACTGATTAAAAGACTACTGTAATTTCACACTTGGAAATGCTTTTCCCCTTTCCATATAAAACTGCATAAGAAGACTTAAAAAAAAAAAAAGTCACCAATTACTTCCAGGAGCCATCAAAAAGCAAAATGAAATGAAGCCTGTTAAAAATAAATTAAAAAAAAAATAAGATAAACATACCTCCTAGTTACAAAGGCATCTGTTCTGTTAGAAAAATCAGGAAAAGGGTTTATCTTTCAGCATTTTTTTTTTCCTGAAAATAAGTAGATGATTGTATGATTGTATAGTCTTCTGGACCAATTTCTATCTTGAGCAACCACAAACAAATCTTTTAAATAAGATACAAAGAAGACATGTTTTAGTTCGTTTTGCAGGTTCTATGGAATTGGCCACAGACAGTTCCAAACAATTATGTGATTGTTTAAGCTTTCAGTGGATGGATGCATAAGCAAACCTATCCATATTTCATTCTAGTTTGCTTCTTGGTTGGCAACTTTGCTTTTTGGATCAAATTATACTGGTTAATGGATTCAATAATTCAACTGTTCGGTGCAGTGACAGTTTGTGCTTCTCAGCCGTGTTGGAGGAACTCAGTTGACCCTCTGTTTTATGCTTCCTTTGGTACAGATTCAAACTGCACTAATGAGAGGACTCATTCTTTGAATTGGTAGAGTTTCCTACTTATCTTTCTTTCCATACCTCCAAAAAATGTTTTTGTTTACATCTCCTGTAGATAGCTTTTCTTCCAACATCTCTCAGTCTGATTTGGGTCTGCAAGTTTAATAACCGTGTAAACTAGAGTGGAGAGACCAAATTATAATTATAAATTTGAAAAAGGACTTTTGCTCCCTATTCAAGCCAATGATTTAGCTGCGCAACTAATAGTTTTGCTTTTGGGGGGCTGCTACTAATTATCACCACAGGCATTGAAGAGCAGTTACGTGCTGTTTGTGGGGTTAGGTGTTCTCCATGCACTGTTACATTCCTCAGACGAACCTACAAGTTCACTGCTATTATTCCCACTGCCATGTTATGAATAGGAGATTTGAATTTTGAAAGACTCAGTGAATGAGCCAAGAACAAGCAGCTGGTAAGTAATGCACTTCAGACAGAGACCGCATTAGAAATGTGCATTAGCCTCCAAGGGGAGTCAAGTCCTGAAGCAACTTGAGTTTGCAGGTTGTGAAAGTCAACAGCCCCACCGGAGGGTGACGATCTTGCTCTCCATTAATGCTGGAACAGGAGGCCATCACTCATTTTACTCCCACCCAATTCATTCCCTCCCTTCCCTGATCTCTGTCTGGGATGCTCTGTGGCCTGGACCCCATCACAGTCACACTGCCACCTGTCTAAACCGCCTTTCTCTTTTCTTTCCTCCTTTAAGGCCTTCAGTAATAAGAAGAAAACAAATCTCGACAATTTCTTTTAAGTTTTTCTCTTTTTTTCTTTTTCTTTTTTCTATCTACATTTTTCACACATGAGCTGAAACCCCTCCTCCAGAAATCCATCTTTTCCTTTGGTCCAAGCTCTAGAGCTTTCTCCTTTCTCCAAACTTCTGCAGCAACACCACGTGTTTTTGACACAAATTTGTCCTCCGATTTGCTCACGTACGTTAATTACATTTTCCCAGGTGGAATATAAATATGTGCAGAAGAAGGGAAAATAAATCAGCGTGTGCAGAAGCGTGTTAGCTACTCACTGCCTCCCTATCATCCTTAGGAAGAAACTCCAGTCATTAAGATGTTCAGCTACTCATCTTTGGTCAAAACATTTTAATTATTGCTGATTATTGCTTATATGTACTATTAATTGCGATTTGGATAAATATGAAATAGAAAACCAAAGATCATGTACAAATGTACCAATAATTCCTTCCTTTGTTTGTCTAACCATAATAACACACCCCTTCCTGGGCTTGTTCCCAGCACTTTCCGGAAGGGGCTGTTTTCAGAGTTAGCTGGAACTCTCAGTTTCAAGTCCATCCTCAGTCTTTCCCTCAGCACCCTGCTGCAGGCTTCCATCCAGACACTGGGGTCCTGCCCTTCATCTGCCTCTCCTCTGCCTCCGTGAGAATCACCGACTTTTTTGATCATCTCAACATTCTTCCCTTTGATTCCACCCCTGACTCTACTGTCTTTCCTTGCCCGGGGGTTGGGGCAGACAGAGAGAGAGAGAGAGAGAGGAGAGAAGAGGGAGGCAGAGAAGGAAGAAGGGAAAGAAATGAGCGCGGGCGGGAGAGGGGAAGAGAAGGAGGAAATACTGCTTCTGAGAAGCAGGAAATACTCTTCGTATCATCTTCCCACCTCTGTGTTCTTTCTCTCTGCATGTCTGCATCTTCACACGTGAGCTGAAATCCCACCTCCAGAAATCCATCTTTTCCTTTGCTCCAAGCTCTAGAGTTTTCTCCTTTCTCTAAACTTCTGCAGCAATACCACGTGTTTTAGATACAAATTTGTTCTCTGATTTACTCAAATACATTAATTACATTTTCCCAGATGGAAAAGAAATAGGTATAGAAGAAGAGAAAATAAATCAGCGCGTTAGTTACTCACTCCCTCCCCATCATCCTCACCTCCCTGCCCAAAGGCTATTCACTAAATACACCTTATTGTAGAGTAAGTGCTTGTTAATTAACCAGCTAATGTCTCCTGCTTGGAGTCAATCCTATAATTCTACACAGTTTCATAACAGACTAAAGAGCAGATACTTAGCATATCTTGATTTTAAAATATACCACTAAAACCCAATAATTCTCTGAGCAATATAGTATCCAGAACAATATGAGACGAACTGACTGATTTTGTGATCTACATATGCATATATTCTATTATACATATTATTGTGTATGCACACACACACACACACACACTGTCATACATTTATACAGGTCTACATGTATGTGAAAAATAAAATGTTGAACAAATGTATGGTAAACTTAAACTTGTCTGGATTTGTTTTCTTCTTATTTATTTATTTATTTATTTGAGAGAGAGAGCCAGGGAGCACAAGCAGGGAGGGGGACAGAAGGAGAGGGAGAAGTGGACACCCCTCTGAGCAGGGAACCCGATTTGAGGCAAGGCTCCATCCAGGACTGTGAGACCATGACCTGAGCCAAAGACAGACTCCCAAGTGACTGAGCCACCCAGGCACCCCTACTGAATGTCTTAATAAGAAGGGAAGAAAAGAGAAAAGAGGTTTAGACAGGTGGCAGTGTGACTGATGAGGTCCAGGCCATAGAGCATCCCAGAGATCAAGGGAGGGAGGGAATGAATTGGGTGGGAGTAAATTAGCAATGGGCTCCTGTTCCAGCATTCATGGCGGAGCATGCTCATTTCATACAGATAATCTATAGCATGTGGCATTGGTAAAACCAGGGGGCTTGAAATGACTCTAAAAATGACTTATCGGAGCTACCTCTACTCCAGGTACAATGTCTGAAGAGCAGAAGGATGTAGGGTTCACTCTGGGTCAGCATAACACTGAAGTGCCTATGTGTCCTGATCTGATTTTCTTTCCATTTTACATTATTGTTTTGGGAATTTCTTATATCTGTATTTTAGATGTGCATTTTATATACCAGGAGAGCTTTAAATAATTATTTTTGAAATGTCGCTAACAAGCAACATAAATTGTCTACCTTTATATGAAACTATACCCCCTTGTAGATCTGAACGTGTTGCTCATCCATTCTTTTACTTGTAAGCAAAGCCTATTTCCTCCTCCCCAAATTTTCAAAATGAGGTACAAATTGTAAAATCACCAGATTGATTATTCCCCTTTTCTAAAAATACATGCATGCCTTATTTAGCATGCCAATCCTCCCTGAAGACAGGTGTTACTTAAAAAAAAAAAAAAAGGAGCTGCATTAATTGAAACTTGTCTGTGAATCTACACACCTGCACTTCCATGGTTTTTTGTTTTGTTTTTTGTTTTTTTTTGTGAGAACTGTGATAAAAGTTTCTGCACCATTTTTGTTTTTCTGGTCTTTCTTTCTTTAGAGAACATGTAGTACAAATAATCATATTCAATTTATTCCATCATTCCTTTTGACTTTAACATTTAGGCTCATTTTGTCTTAAAGTCATTGACACATATATGTTCGCATCATAATCTACTTAAATGTAAACTGCCATTGAATTTAGCTTTTAAGACTTCTGGGTGGAAGCAGCTAAAAGTGGAATTTATTTTTTCACCCTCTATTATTAGGTTTGGTGAGGGAATTAGGGGCATGTAATGTCAGCCTGGAGAGGCAGGTGGAAACATGGTAAAGAAGGAGTCATTAAAGGATGGAAGATACAGGTACCTGGCTGCTCAGTCAGTGGTGCATGTGACTCTCCATCTTCAAGTCCCACGCTGGGTTAAAAAAAAAAAAAAAAAGTTGGAAGATAACGTAGGAGAGGACCAGTGACCTTGGTACACTCCCATGTGTGGAAACCACAAAGTTGGAAGTGTTACTAGGAAGGTGGGTTCTTAGCGAAGGGGAGAGAAGAATGGTCAGAAGAGAGCCAAGAACACACAGAAAGGGGTCTTGTGCAGGAGTCAGCCACGGTCAAGCCTTCCCAGCTCACCCTTTTGTGCTTCCTCCCCTAGGGACCAGAATCCAGAACAGCCACACAGACGTATGAATAATCCAAGGATAGAAAGACAGATAAAGCAATTGAAAGTGTGTGTGTGTGTGTGTGAGTAGCTAGATGGTGATAGACAAATACATAGATACATAGAGAAAGATACATAGATACAAAGATGAAGAGCTAGACATAGCATCTGTCACCAGAGCATTGAAAATACATATATCCTATTACAGACACAACAGCACTAGGATGTGGCGCATGAGACCTAGTGTAAATTAAGTAGTATATGCAAAGATTTCTGTCAATTACACATGTTATATAAATGATAGCTCTTGTGTATTATCAATATATTAACATGTAAATTTTAAATTTTGTACTCAGAATATGAAATGTGGAGGACTAAGACATTGTGGGTTTTTTTTGTCATTTTCTGAGGTCTATAGGCCAAGGCTTTGATGAGGAGATTAAAGAGGAGAAAGAAGAAGAGAGAAAGAGAAGTGGGGGCTGGGGGCAGGAGGGAGAGAGAGAAAGCCAAGAATATTATAATGTAGCTGAGTTGCCTTTGAAAAATAAAAAAGAAATTATGGGAAATTTCAGCTCTGTATAATCTGTATCAGACAAGCTGAGTTGTCCCTCGATTTGATGTCAGCAAGGATTTGTGGGAGCTTATCATAAAGAAAACAAATCACTCGTACCCGAGGGCCTGGAAGGTCTGTGCGTGACTAAAATCCGTGGAACCCGCCAGCCAGGCAACTTTCGGGAGCGAGACCTGCTGTGCACCCTGCTTGCATGTAGCCTGCCTTCTGGAATGCACGTTCTGAAGACTGCCTCCACCCCGGATTCGGGGGCCACAGTCACCTTGCTGGCACTGCTTCTGCTATATTAGCCAAATTTTGAAAGTCATTTTCTCATATCTTAACTCAAAATTACGATGATTTTTCCGTTGCTATCTCACAAGACAGTATTTTCCCCTTAAATTTTTTTTTCACATTATTCAAAATAGGCTCAGATCCCAATTCTCATTTGTCAGCGAACAAGCAGGATCCGCCCGGCGGCAGTAGGAGGCGCCAGAACCCCCAGCCCAGGTTATTTTATTTTTTTTTTTTATTATTTATTTACTTATTTTTAAAATTTCTATTCAGTGTAACAGTAGTCATTGTTTTTGCAGTTGTTATCATTACATACTCAGTAAAGATGATGTGAAGGCACAGCGGTAGGAAAATATAAAGCATGTTGCCGACATAAGGTAGTATTTCCAGAATAGCACTCTATCGAAACATGGAGGTCTATGGATTCAGAACACTGAGCGACTTGGAATTAAATTGCCGAGGTGACTGCCCGGGCTGCCTTTTGCATGAGCAGGAATTCTCATTGTTCCTGTTCACTATTTGATCTGTTGGTCAACCCTGAGATGAGAATATTAAAAATATGTCAGAACATAACAAACCATATGTGTCTTACAAACTACATGTCAGAACTCCTTTTTGTCTTGAAACAGTTATCTTTTTATGCTGGACTTTGTTCGTACCAGTGTGTGCAAAATAACATCTAAACCAGCTGTTAATAATTATAACTAAAAATACAATTTCATCCCAATTATTAAGTAAACAAATACCTATTGAGAGCTTACTCTATGATAGGGATGGCAGGTAGAAAGAGGGTAAACACTGTGTCCCTACTTTGGGGGGCTCTAATGGAGGAGAATGATACATAAACTTTGTACAATGGTGGCTTTTGAGTACTCTGAGAAATCCCTGTAGTTCAGTGGTGTGCTTGGGACAGAGGATGACGCTTGAACTGCTTTTGAGTCCTATGTTGAAGTGTTTTAGGAACAAAAGGCCCTGAAGTCAGAGAAGTCATGATATATACAGTGCGGACGGGTGAGCCAGAATCCCTCAGGGCTGCAGCAGTCTCTGGGGGGAAGGAGAGGGGGCTTAGCAAACTGTGAAGTGACAGCTTAGCAAACTGTAAAGTACCGACTGGATAAGACAATGGACTTAATTTAATTAGACAGAAGGAATTCATCAAAGGGATAGGGATAGATAGATATACACATAAATGACAGATATTTTAGAAAAGACATCTTGACTGTTTTGGGTTGGAGTGAGAAGAGCTTGGAGGCAAAGATCGTAGTTAGGAAGCTGTCATGCTAATTCAGAAAATAATGATGTGATTTACATTGAAAATAGAAAAAAATTAGATGGGATCTCACACACACACACACACACACACAGAGATACACTCTGTACACTCTGAAATAGATATCTATCTATCATCTATCTATCTATCTATCTATCTATCATCTATCTATATCTGAAGTAGCATTCACAGGTTTGGGTGATCAATTGAAAATCAAGGAATGCAGTAAAGGAAAAAAGTTTTTGAGAATTACTGCACAATTTGTAGCTGAGTCCCAAGATGAATGATGTCATCATTAATCAAGTGATGAGGAGACAGAACAAATGGGAGAATTGGGTGGATGGGGGAATCCTGAGTTTGGAACCAATTCTAACAAAGCAAATCCAAGTGCATTAGCCAAGGGGTGATTTCTAGTAGAAAATCAGAGAATACGGATGGTGACGTTCAAGAGAAGGATTGGAGTTGACGCCCGGTGTAGATCCGTGGACCAAAAGAGTATTGTAGTTGGAATGATAGAACGGGCAAGAATCTCAAACATAGGCTTCATTGATGGTTTTTACACCTCAGAGCAGAATATTATAAATTCCTTGCAGATAACTGTAAAATAGATTTTTAAAATTATGTTTGTTTATGTTGACCTGGATAAATGATGTAAAATGGTTGACAATAGAAAGATATATTAATGGTTATAACTGTATTAGTATTGCTTTCAAAAATAGATCATAGAGCCAGTGCTCAGATAAATAAAGTCAATTTTGACCATTGATATAAACATGAGCATTTCATAAAGTTGACTTGGCCTTTGATGATATGCCCAGAATTTTTTCTTTTTTTGTGCACTTTAGTCTTAAGGGATATAATTCCTCCCCATGCTTGATATATGAGAGGGGGATAAGACTTTGGAAAACACAACTTGTCTCAAGTACATCTTTATGAGATAGAGGGCAGTCTATCAATATTCTTACTTGTAAGAACAGGCAAAAGTAAAATGGATGTCTTAAGGATTAGGAAATTTAACTGGGAAACAAGTAAAGAAGGAAAATAATTCACAGAGAAAGGGAATAGTAACATCCCCCTTTTTTAAAGAAAGATAGCAGAGGCAGAGGGAGAGGGAGAGAATCCCAAGCAGGATCCTCCACGCCCAGCACAGAGCCCGATGCAGGGCTCAGTCTCACAACACTGAGACCATGACCTGAGCAGAAATTAAGAGGGATTCCCAACTGACTGAACCACCCAGGCGCCCCGGTAACATCACTTCTCAATCCTAGGTTAAATACGTTTGGCCAAGAAGCACTTTGATGTCCCAGGGCCCTAATTATTAAAAATTTTCCAAGTTTTTAATAAATTATTTTGAAGTAGAAATAGCAATAATTACTAAAAGAGGCATATCATGTTTGGCATTCCATGAGCAGGCTAATCAAGGTTTTGTTTAGATATTTTTAGGTGAACTTTGCAGATTGGAGGTATTGCTTTAGACAGTGGTTTCTTGGGGTTCCTGGCTGGCTCAGTCAAAGGAAGCTGTGAGTCTTGATCTCAAGGTTCAAGCCCCAGCTTGGGTATGGAGATGACTTAAAAAAAAAAAAAAAAAAGTAAAAATCCTATGGAGAAAACAAGACAATGGCTTCTCCTTGAGTAAGGGGGGAAAAAATGTGTGACTGGGGGAATGCTCAAACTACTCCTTAAAACTCTGATTTTCTCATTTTAAAAGAGCATTGAGAATTACCTCAAGCCCCTGAAAAGCTGTGTTGCCTTTTGATATGCAAAAGACTTTAGCAAATTTATTTTAGGTAATTATTTTTCCCATTTGCTGTGTAGTTATGAGCACATTGAATCAACACACTTCTTAATAATGTGAAACACATCTTAAAAGTAGAAGAGGTAAAGTGTTTCTCAGACATTTCTGTGACACAAAAACAGGAAGGAAGGGGCAGGCTGCCTTGAGTGAAAGCCTGTCCTCTCTAACAGTTCTACTGGTGGCCTCAGTTTCTAATTGAGACTCACAAAACAGCAAGAGATCAATTAGTATCCTCACTTGACATTCTTCTTGAAAAAAAAAAAAAAAAAAGTGACATAAAGGGATAGCCTAATGAAAGGAAAGTGGGGGTTGGGATATATAATGTTCATTACATGGAAAGCGCTTTGAATTTTGCCTTGAAGCAGCTCAAATGCACCATAAAAAATGCAAAGTGAAGCAGTCAGAACTGTCTGTTGATTCCTAACACCGAATGACCAGAGCATGAATCTTGGCTGTCTTTTTAGATGAAATGCCTTGCTTGGGGAAGATGTCAAGTGTCTGTTACAAGGGTAGCAGGACTTCATGATGGTTTATTAAAAAGCAAACCAACAGACAGACAGACATAAGAGATCAATCACATGGCGAGGAGGCCGTCCACGTCCCTGAAGCAAAAGAAGTCTGTTTTGCGGGATAGCTCGTACATTTTCAGATGTTGTAAGGAATCCATAAATGTGGTGGAGATGAAATTATAGATAGATAAAATCTCTTCTTCATACCATTTGTGGAGTCCATATAGACATTACTGAGCTATGAAAGTGCTCAGTATATATAAATATATTTATATATATATACTGAGCTATGAAAGTGCTTTTATATATACATATTATATATATATGTATATATTTTATATATATATTTTGTTTTTGTTTTTGATTTTTTTTACTTTTCTAGATTTAAGGCAGAAAAAAAGCCTTTCAAATTGCATTTCCTATTGTCCAAATGAGCTGGGTTTTAGAACAACTCGAAGGTGGTAACTAGCCTCCTGTTTAAGGCAAATGAAGCAAACCTAGGGAAGGTATTCACACTGAATGCAGCAAATGTGTACTTTCTCTGTAGAAAGCGGGATGTTTTCAGAACTAAGCTGAGAATCAATAATAATAGAAGGGGGATGAAAACAGAATCCACAGTTACAGTTCGTTCTGCACAATAGTGTATTTCATTTGATTCTTTGTTCCAAATTGCTTTCTGAGTGGCATGACGTGTAGGCTTTAAAATATAAGTTTTATAGGAAATTGCACTCCTGGGCTTATAGGGAAGAATGTGTCCCGGTTGCTGACATTCAGTAGAGAAAATGTAGGAGCAAAAGACCCCTGCATTAAGGTTTCACGTGTGCCTGTGAAAGACAGCCTCCCGGCTCCCTCCCCCACCCCCTGCTAAAGAATGCTGAAAGGAATATGACTTTCTGTTAAAATCTGGACTCCGTTATGGGCTTTTCTGATAATAAACATAAGGAGGAGAAAACCTCATGAAGTCTGTTCATTTTAATAATACAGGGTTTGATGCATTTGTTTCATGCAATCAAGCTGCTGCAGCACTTAATCTCACAAGTGCTCATTTTCTGCCATAAGTTGTTGAAAGTCACTCTCCAATTCCCATACCTCAGGGGAAATAATAATATTTTCCCAGGTAATTAAATCTTGCCTGGGGTCCCTGGTACATAGAGCACTGGCTAAGTCAGTTAGATGAGAAATATTTGAACCGGGAACAGAACTCCCCTCCTGTTGGTTTTGGCTCCAGGTCTAGTGTGTGATGCTACCTGAGATGGACTCCGCTTGTGGGATTCATGCTTGCAGTGGGTGGCAGAGAGGGACGGGAACCGGAAGGTGCCTTTGTCTGCTGAAACCACTTTCTTTACTGGAGACCTTGCTTGTTTCCGCTGCCTAGTTATAAATAATAATGCAGCGAGCGCCTTTGCATATAACTCCTTCACAGCTCCTGTGATGGCGGTGGATTTATAAGAGGGAGCTCCATATATTTTTTGAAGATTCCGACACATCTGTCACCAGATCAGTTATTAACAGAATCTATTAAACCTCAGTGCCATTATTTTCTGTAGGGCATAAGATCAACAAGTCAAAAAAAAACTCTGTCTTCTACGTAGTCAATACTTTTTAAAGATATGCTATGGAACCAAATCAACACTCCGAGTGTTGAGTGAACTACTGTACGATTTCACTGCTTTGAGTACGGAACCCCTCATGTATCATTCATGCACTAAATTGACTAAGCTGGTGTCGACATTGCCAAAACAACCTGTCAGTTTGGGGGAAATAATCAGTCAAAACAGTTATTGGGTGTCAGGTAGGAATGAATTCTCTTTTCAACAGGTTTTGCCATTGTTGTGTAGCTCAGACTTAGAAAGCACATTTATTCCAGAAACATTGTCCTTCTTAAGAAACTATCACATTCCCTTGGCCTGGAAGACAGATGGAAAGGCCGTGTTAGGGGATGATGAAGAGGAACTGAGCATTGGGATTAAATGGAGCAAAAGAGACCAGGTTATTTTTTTTCCTCAGCGTGTCATTTATAAACTTTCATTTTCCAGAAACATTTTGTAAGCCAAGCAGTGCGTCACATAAAGTGCAGCACTAACAGGGAGAAATGAAAGATGGGAAATTATCGTGTGTTTGGTTTTTTTTTTTTTTTTCAATATCCCCAAGCTACTTTTAAACATGTTGTGATGCTGTGTAATTGCTTACACTGTAGCTGATTATTTGGAGCAGAAGGTTCATATATGTTCCGTTGTTTGCTAAATACAGGAAAGTCAATATGTTTTCTGAATGTTCAGATGCTCTCCATTTACTTCTTTTTATCAAAAACATTGAACTATATATATACGTATATTATATATAATTTATTTATATATATATACATATATAAAATTTATTTTTAAAGTTACGTATCTTCTCGTCTGTGCCATGATCTTTGCTCCTTCCTTAGAATAAATGACTCCATGGTAGGCAAAAAGAGATGTGCACAATAAAAGTGGTGGTTTATGAGAAGAAATCTATGTGTTAAAAGTAGAGACTTGTCACTGTCCACGGTTTAGCACATTTGAATGTGTTACTTTTAACTTTGGCCTGAACTGCAACCTTGCATTTATCTTGAAAATTTGAAGCTTGAACATCTAACTCTCATCCCCCCGTGGTCTCCCCTCCTCTGCTGAGAAGGCTGAAGAGGGCGCTATTGGTGATGGAAGGCATTCTGTGAGCCAGAGGATCAGAAGAGGGATGGAGGGAGGACTGAAAGTCAGAGTCCATGGACAGAGGTAAACCCGAATTTACAATTTAACAATGTCTCTTCTGTGAGTCACCATTCAGAAGTTTCACACCAAATGTTAGAATGAGCCCAAGCACTCATCCACAAACATCCACACATTGAAATACTCTGTAGCTGTTAAAAGAAAATAAAAATAAAAAAGGAAAGTGATTATATTGTATTGACTATAAATTATCTCAATATAATTCACTAAGTTATCTCTAAATTGATAAAAATCATCTATAAATTTTAAAACAGTATAGGGTAGGTGTCTATTACTCTACAATTAATGTAATAAAGAGGGAAGTGTGAGTGTGTGCGCATGTGTCTGTGTGTGCATGTGTCTGTTTGGGTGCACATGTGTTTGTGTGTCTGTGTGTAAAAGCAAGCAGTCTGGGGGATACACACTGTGAGGTTAGAATGGATTGGTAGGTGTGAAGATTGAGGACAGCTGAAGTCAGGATAAGAGCACGACTTTTAATCTACAATTTATTAACCTATTTTGATTTCTAGGCCATATGGATGAATTACTATTCAAAATAATGAAGTTCACTTAGAAAAAGAGAAGCTGTATACCATTTAAAAAATTATGTTATCCACCTCAAACAAATAACTTGCTTGAAAACAGTATTACACAAGATGACATCCTGTGGTTTTCCCCAGAACTACTGGTGGAATCGTCTCTAATTTCTGAATAAATTCCAATATATGATGGAGGGCAAGATGTAGAATACATAATTTGAATTTCAGGAGCTCCCGTAATGGCCTACTAGGTTTTTCCTTATCCTTCCTCTCCACTGGCCACTTATAATATGTACTTAAATTTGTATAAACGCACGAAAACTTAGTAGAAGAACATTAGACAGTAAATCAGAAGTAATTTGCATATAACCTCTTCCACTTTCTTTTAGTATGCTTAGATAATTGACTAACATTTCTGAGACTTCTTTCCTTCTTTTGCAAAGTGAAGACGATTATTCCTCCATTTCTGAGCTACTCTTCATCAAGGACTTAATGCTGCAATATTCAAAACATTTTACAAATGGTAAAGTACTATGCAAGTGGAATTTGATATTCTGGTTATTTTGTTGTATTACTGAATGATATTTATGGTTCAATAACCAGTGTACATGTTGACATACTATGCACATCTCCTGTAACATTCTTATCCATTGTCTTGCTTTAAAATGTTTCTGCATGTCATTTTCTCTACTTCTGGAAATTATTTCATCATCCTTTGGGCCAAACCAATTTCTTTTCTTCTGTCCCCTGATTAAATATTATCTAATCCCCAAAGTCTTTCCTAATTAATACTGTCTTCCGTATGTGGCCATTTCATTTGCTTAATTAATGAATAGATATTTACGACCACTTTCTATAGTTAGAATTCTCAGAGATGTTAAGGATGGAGGAGCACAAGGAATCAACCCCACCTCATGCACCTGACTTTACAACAAGCGTGCTGTATCTCTGCATTTCTGCAGAGCTTTTGTGCAGCTGACTCAGATGGTGCATATGTTGGGGAGGGGAAAATTTCCTTGTACCATTCAAGATTGCTTGGGCTCTTCTAAAAATTAAATCGACATGAGAGAGATTAACAAAGGAAAATCAAATTTAATTATGTATAGAGGCTCCCAGGCAGTCAAGCATGCGAGGCTTATATGTCACCTCGAGCTATGGAGCAGGGGGTAGTGGTCTGAGACTTCAAAAGGAAGGAAAGCAACTCACAGGAAGATGAAGAAGAATACATGTTCGGCAAACAGGTGTTTGGGCTGTCCAGCAACAATGGGACATAGTGGAGGATTTTAAAAAACAGACTTTGCCAGGCTCCTCCCTATCTATTGTACCTGGCTCATACCATACTGTAGCCATCTATCATGAAAGCTTCCTCCCTGGAGGAGGTCCTCTATCCTTGTTCTTTTAGGCATTTGGGGGTAGGTCAGAGGTTTTTCCTGAGACTTCTGCTTCTTAAAAATAATCAGCCTGAAATAATCCACATCCCAAAAGAGATACATTTTGGAGTGATTAATTTGGTTATGTATACAACCTACACATACAACCAGAAGAAACAATGGTGCAGATAGAATATTTGCCTATATTTTTCTTAAGACATTAGGATATTTTAGATTTTAAGATTTTTTAAAAATTTCTTTTCAGTGTAACAGTATTCATTGTTTTTGCACCACACCCAGTGCTCCATGCAACCCGTGCCCTCTCTAATACCTACCACCTGGTTCCCCCAACCTCCCACCCCCCGCCCCTTCAAACCCCTCAGATTGTTTTTCAGAGTCCATAGTCTCTCATGGTTCACCTCCCCTTCCAC
>NC_081571.1:80554576-80555106 GCF_022355385.1 Mustela nigripes | reverse complement strand
TGCTGTGAAGTGTGTAAACCTGGTGATTCACAGACCTGTACCCCTGGGGATAAAAATATATGTTTATAAAAAAAAAATAAAAAAAGAAAAGAAAGGAAAAAAAAAAATAAAAGGCAACAGGAGGGATGTTTGTGGTGTTGGAAATGTCCAGTATCTGGACTGTGCTAGTAGATACATGAACCAAGACAATGTAATAAAATTGTACAAGAGGTAAACACACACACACACACGTATAAATAATATTGGAGAAATCTGAAAAAGATTAGTGGATTGTACTAGTCAATATCCCGATTGTGATAATAAACTATAATTTTGCAAAATGTTATCATTGCAGGAAAATGAGCAGTGTACACAAATCTTCCTATTTCTTAAAACTGCATGTGAATCTATAGTTATTCCAATAAGATTTTCAATTAAGAAAAGGATGGTTTGGGAGGTTTGAGTGATGGTGTTTCATAAAAAGTAGCATATTCATCCTTTCTGATGGAGGCATAATACTCCATAGTGTATATGGACCACATCTTCCTTAT
>NC_081571.1:80191666-80251388 GCF_022355385.1 Mustela nigripes | reverse complement strand
TATTGCTTCCACACCTGCCCCCCCCCCCCCAAAAGAAAAGAAATGTTGATGTTAATGATGACAGCTTGGAGTTTGGATACGGCTGGTCAAATTAGCAGTGCTAGTTATGTGTTATACCAGATAAGGTTACAACCAAGGAAGAGTCTGAATTTACCTGGACCCTTCCTCTTCTTCAGCTGAGGTGCACCAGCTCAGCTGGCAATTGAGTTGGTACAGAGTGAAAGCCTTCATGTCAAGTTCAAGAAGTCAGGGCTCTAGACTCCTTGCCTTCGAAATGCTTCGTCCAGGTGAGAAAGCCCATCACCACCACTCAAGGGTCTAACCACTGTCATTTTCATCATTCCCTGCTGCAGATGTCTGTTCTATTTCTTTCTGCATCATCCGGCTTATAGCAGGACCATAGATCCTCAGAAATATTCTCTTTGCCTCTTTTCATTTTATCTCTTCTAATTAAAATATTTTTCCCTCATGTTCAAAGTATACCAGTTGGTAAAGGATCAGTTCAATACCACATTTCCTGAGATGCCTTCCCTGCTCCTTCTTGCTACAGAAAACCTCATTATTTCAAGAAGTCCCATGGCATTTCATCTGTAAAGCTCTTATGGGATATGTCATTGTCAACCTTGTGCCAGAGTTCTTTCTGTATATTTCTTATGTTCCCTGTTATTTGGGGAGTCCCTTAAGAGCAGAATTTTTGTTAAATCATCTTTATATCCCCAAAGCACCTATCAGGACTTGCATGCAACAGACACTCAATAAATATTTTTGGAATAAATTAAAATATTTGCCAATGAATATAGGTCAGGGTACAACAGTAACACAGATATAGATCTTTATGTCTGCATGTGTATAGGGATATAAAAAGATGGACTTGCATCCTAGCACTTCTCATAAAGAATATTAAATTAAGCAAACATAAAGCTGTTATGGCAAACTGTCAATGATAAGTGCTACAATATTCTATTTCTGATCACATGCATTTTAAAGCCAGTTACAAAAATGAGGGACATGGTATCTAGTTGTGAGACTTTTCAGTTTGAAAAATAAGTTCATATTCTCACAGTTTCCAGAGACAGGTGATAGAAAAGACAGGTACAAAGTGGAGGTTGTAGGGCTTGATGATAAAACAGAAGAAAGATAAGCCTGCTGGTTGCAAAGAAGCAAAGTTCGACTTTTTAGAACAAGGAAGCATTTTATAAGCAGAGTTGAGTGGGTAGAGATGGACAGATTAAAGACGGAGAGATACCAGGATAATTGATGGTGAAAGTTCTGGGAAGAGGAGATTTCAAGAGCAGTGGTGGAAAAATTTACATCAGAAACGGTGGAGGATCGGGGTAGCCATTTCTTCCTTGTGTGTGGAGGAAGTAGCAAGCAGATGAATGTTTTGAGTAAAAGAAAAAGGAAATTGACAGCTTCAATCAAGATGTCCTTGATCTCAGTCCAGCTAGAGGCTGATGTAGAAATTGGGAGGTTAGGAAAGTGCAGATGATTTGTGGAAAAAAAAAATACTAAAAATACCAACAGGCAGAGGAACAGTTAAGAACAGAAGACATTCATTTACCTTGAATCCTATCACTGTTTTTTCCAAACTTTTTTCCAGTAACCTTGCTGCATTGTGGAAAGGGGAATTTTATATAACATGGGAAGTTTAGCTGAATATGCAAAGCAGATAAAAAAAATCCAATGTGCTCTGGAAAACATGCAAAATATTCAAAAGCTAATGCCTTTCTGTTAACTCTTCTGCTTCTTAGACCATTGTTTGTAGCGTAATAGGATCAGGTAAAAGTATTATCATTGTGAGATTTAAAAGAACAAGACAACTCAGTAGGGATTAGCTGGTAAGTGGTTTCATTTCCTATAAACAAACTATTTTATTGGGCATCCCAAATTAGCTAATATATTCAAAATATCTGGTATTCCTTTTTGCTCTGGGGTTTTTACATTATGAGAAACATGGTAGACTCACCCACTCGTTCACTTTTTCATTCACTTACTCATCATGTTGTTGGAGCTACTGAGTGTCAGGGAATATGAAAGGAGTGTCAGAGAGAAGGAAGGCGGAAAACGCTCCACGCAATCCCTACTTCCAGGAAGCTTACCGTTCGGTGTCTTATGTCATCTGCATGAACTGCATGTATGTACTGCATGAACAAGTACCAAATGACATGGACTTATTAGGAGTGTTTCTAATTAAAAAAACAAACCAGCCAACCATTGTGCTTTGGAAGGTAGATGGTAATTCTAACATTACACCAGGAGTTTAAGAAAGGCAAAGTTCAACATTGAGTACAGATCTATTTCTAGTATGAAAGGGGCTTAAAAATATGTGTGTGTGTGTATGTATTCATTTTATTTATATATATTTATATAAATATATATTTTATGTATTTATATTTTACATATATATGTGTGTGCGTGTGTGTGTATATATATGCTATATATATATATGTAATATATATATATGCAACCTACCTACTGACTGACTCTTACTTCTACTAAATACACTCAAACTTTCATTTACCTGAATGACAAGTGGACCATTAGTGTGACCTCTGATTAAATGGGTAACTGATATTTTGCAACACGTTTTAAGCATCTTATAAAAACTTACCCTTAATCATGATATAAAAGGAAACACATTGGCTGCTTTTGGTCGGCTTTTCTCTTCAATTTTTAAATCAGCAAAGTTAAAGGCATAAATATAGTAATAATATATAGTAAAAATTTAACACACTGTAAATGGGAAAGAACATTTACTTTAAAAGATTCATGGGAGGATTACCTGATGATAGTGTAGGGCAAAAATATAAACACCTACCATCATATTCATTTCATCTATGAAACTCTTACTAGCTTGCTTGTTCTCTTAGAGTAATTTTGATTAATGCTTATAGTTTAGAATATAGTTAGTATATCACTTCCAGAAACTTTCTTACTGATGTTTTTGAAATAACAGGTGAGTAGAAGAAATGGCAGAAATTGATTGATAGAATATGGGTCGGGACAAAACTCGAAATTAGGGACACAGAGGAGAGAGCTGGAAATAGGAAACACGCTTATACCCTTTAGGCATTAGCTTTAAAAGCCAGTTTCAGTAGCAGAATGAGTGACTTCAAGTAGCCATTTTCTAATGCAAAGTTAATGAGAACCTGACAGCCAGAATCCAAATTTAGATACTGATAATGGCTCTTCTTGGCCTGCGGACAACTTAAAACAGCTAAATCTTGACCAAGGGAAGAAATAGAAAGCTTCTCTTCTGCGTTGTTGAGTTTTAAAAGGAAATTGCCTAAAGTAGACATGAATATGTCCTTCTTCCTTTTCTGAGAGAAGACAATTGAGGCAAAACTAAGAATACCTATTATCAATTCTAAAGATGGTATGGTTGATGATAACAGAAAATACAGTTTTATTAATAACGAGGATAATTGTAAAAGGAAAAAGAGTCTTGTAGAAATAATTAAGACATTTTTAACTCCAACAATCAAAATGCTTCTCAGTCATTCCAAATGACTGTAATCTTAAATTAATAAGTTGGTAGCTTTCCAATTGATACCCACTGTACGTTATTTCTAAATCAGTGTTAAAGAAAACAGTTATTTTAAATTACCAGAAAGCTCAAATAATTCTGTAGAACTGAATAAAAAACTGGAATATGAACACAACATTCTGTATCTTGTATAACTTATTCAGGAGAAAGATCATTTAATTTCAAAATATTTCTTGAACAATTTTCTTTTGTAATTTTGTATTTTCTCTTCCTTTATGTATTCATTTTTTTTAAATATACTTGTTAAGGTTAACAAAACAGACACCAATATTTTTAGTCAGAAAGAGTTAGGAATCAGAATTCATATATATATATATATGTATATATATATGTCTAGCTAAATTAAAAGATGGCTTTCAGATTGTAGAATGTTTTAAATTGTATTTAATTTTTTTTAAGATTTTATTTATTTTGAGAGAGAGAGAAAGCGCAAGTTATGGGAAGGGCAGAGAGAGAGAAGGAGAAGCAGACTCTCCGCTGAGCAGGGAGCCCGATGCGGGACTCAGTCCCAGGACCCTGGGATCATGAACTGAGTTGAAGGCAGACGGTTAACTGACTGAACCACCCAGGCACCACAGAATGTTCTAAATTTTAAACAACAGTGCATAAAATTAGATTTTTAAAATTTAGAAATGATGTGTTTATCTCTTGGTGAAGCAACGGACTCGGAGTGTAACAGACTTTACTCTGACCTACCAGTGTCACAGCTTTGCCAGGGGAGCCACATCTCCACGGTCCTTTCCTCGATCCCTCCAGATCTAAGCAGTTACCCAGAACTGGCATGCCTTCGCTGTGGCCTTTTTCAAACCCTTCCTTCTTTTCTCTTCTCACTTCTTTCCTGCCAACCAGATAAAGCACGTCCCTGTTAACTCCACCTGATCCACCACGGTGGCCTTTTCTAACAGATCTCCCTGCCGGGATGCTTTTATATGCCCAGGGTCCCTCTCCGAGGCCAGAGTCCATCTTCCTAAATACACAGTCATCCTACTGCCTCTGTGGTCCAGAAGCTTCACTTGTCTTCCACAACCCAGAGATTGGGTAGAAAAGTATTTGGAGCAGAAATAATGTCTCCTAAAAGTGTGGCTCCAATCTTTCTTTGCATTGTTCTGCCACATCGTCCTGCCTCCTGGTGTTAGCGCTACCGAATCACTCACCGTGCCCTCACTGCTGTCGGTGTTCCACTAAAGAAAGCGGTTCCGTTGTTCCCTCAGTGTGTGAAATGCAGCCTGTCGTCCCCCGTGTGGATATATTCACGACATGCAGTAGTGAGCTTTGGGGATACGATTATAAAAAGATACAAATTCACCAGTACAAAATTTTGTATGAAAGTGAAATATCGGTTAAAATAAAAAAAAAATTAAAATAGGTCATTAGAGCCCTGGAGATTCAGGTTCTTTTGAAAGCTCCCTAGAGAGGTGGTTATTAACTTTGCTGGCATTGCAGACTCCACGGAGCAGGTCGTAAACATGCTGACTCCTCTCCCCAGCAAAGTGCAGGGGAAGGCCCCCACAGAAATCCGTAAGCCGTGGACGGCATTCACAGGACCCCTCACTCCACCTCTGTGATCCAGGGATGCCTCGATCAAACACATCACAGCAGGATGTCTGCGGAGCATCTCCCTCTGGAGAGTGCTTTGTTCTCTCTCAGAGGCTGACCAGGTTTTCACTATGGAGTTCAGCTAAAAGGAGATTATTTCCCTAAGGAATCTGCCTACCATTGTTCTTTTTCATAATTCTTCTTTCGTGGGGCATTTTTCCTTCTTCTCGGCACTATCGCTTTGCACCCCAAAGAGAGTAAACATGTTAGGTGTGCCAACTTAATATTTGCGATTCTCCTCTGTAACCAAGTTGAAGATCTATCTTAATGACATCATATGTTAATTCTTCAGGTGAAAAGCAAAACTTTATATTTGTATAATGTGGAAATAATCCCTTTCTATATGGGCAGTTAAATGTGACAATGGCTTCTTTTTTTCTTGTCGACTGAATAAAACTATGGAGACAGAGATGACACTGTTCAATCTACTCTTTATTTTCAAGTAGTATGGTAGGACTGATTTATTGGTCCGATGGTGGAAATTTTACAGTGAATTTAAGAACCAGAGCTGCAAAAATAAAAAAACACTTTATACCTATTGAAATTAAGGATACATTTATTTACAAAGTTATTTCCATGCATTAAATACTGGTTTCTTTCCTGTCATCTGTGTTAGCAAGTCCTGATGTTCTATTAATTACAATTATGCTTGGCAAGTTTCAAAGACCTAAATCTTAGTGCCTTAAGCAAAATAGGGATGTCTTACTCCCTCAGATAAAGGGGGCCTGGGCGGTGAGGACGGGAGGGCAGCTTTACGGTGGCAAGGACCTCAGCTGTCTCTGTGGGCATGCCACACGTGGTTCTTAGGATATTCATGTTCAAGAATGCTCCCCCGGCTCTGGCTAGTCCCACAAAACACCTGGAAGAAGGGGAAAGACAAAGAAGGCCTTCTTGCTCCTGTAAGCACATTTTAATTTTCCTGCCTGGTTTCTCACGGGGAAAAAATTTAGATCCCATGACATGTTTAGCAGCAAGGAAAGACAGGGAATGTGAACTTTTAGATGGAAGAGAATGCACCTGGTTAAAATGTGATGGTATCGTGCACATCCGTGCATGAGAGTAATGACGGTTTATTTTAACGTCTGTATCTTAAGGTCAATCTCGGTATAGATTTTTTAAAAGTATTTTATGACTGAGGGAAAGGAATGCAGCTGAAGCAATGCTAAATGAGATATCCCTGATATGTATGTGTGTGCATGTGTGTGTATGATTATCTCTGTGTGTGCTTGTGTGTGTGTGTTTGTGTATGTCTCTGTGTGGGTGTCTGCGCATGTCTGTCTGTGTTTGACAGTTTTATAAATAATTTTGCAGAAGGAAAAGTTTAGAAACACAACTTAGCTAATAAATGACTTGTTAAAATATTAGTGACACAAGGCACCCAAGAGCTTACCCTAAAATAATCTTGCTCTGTCAACAAGTGACTAAGCAAATGATGTTGGAACTCAGTGCTGAACTGGTCATAATTAAATTCAATTCAAATTAATGTAAAAGCAGGTGATAGTTCCTGTTTTTGAGAAAAGCCCTAGCCAAATGAGCCAGCCCTTTCTAATCTTTGGTCTGATACTTGGTACATACATTGAAAATTTGGTCAAAACGTTGCATGTAATCTGCTTAGAAGAATTAAAGGATGACTGTCATTTTTAAAGCCTGATAAGGTAAAAGGTTCCATTCTGTTATCTACCAATAGATTAGGGAGCAGAAGAAATGAAGAACCTCCATGAGAAGCCACGTCCTTACTGAATCACGACTCTCCCAGTGGCTCCCTCGTTCTCAGGTGGTGCAGTGTGGGGGGGGCGGGTTGTGGTAAATGCACTGTTGTGTGTTTGCAGAGCTAATACTCCAAGACACACCGCCACCCGAAGGAACTGTTACCCCTCGGAATAACTCCGTGGTGTGTGCTGTGGTGCAGAAACCTATGACCACTTCTTGGTTTCTGGATAGACGTCCTGCTGGTAGAGCTTGCTGCCACTCTCCACTGCTCCTGGGATGCCCGATGCTCTTCTCAGGGACATGGGCCATTTCTAAACATCTCATGATGATTTGTTCCCATGTGAAAATAAATGTAATTGCTTAGGGGTACAAATAATACAAAGAAAGTCCACGTGACCCTTTCTCATTTTCCCCCACTGGTCTTACCTTGCAAAGTGAAGAGATCACAGCGGGAACGTGGAGGATGCTTTCCATCAATCCTATGATGTTCCTGCAGGTTCGCCCGTACGCGTTTACTCAGCTGCGTGTGCACGCGTGTGTATTTGTAAACAATTTAATCGCAAGTGTGGGGGTGTGTATACACCACCCCAGACCAAACACAGTTCCTAAGAACCCTCATGAGTCCTTTTTGTAGCCAGCCCGATTCCCCTCGCCCATAGCAAACCTTCATGCAGGTCCCTTTTAGCCTGTCCTTTATTCATCTGTGCTTCTGCCACCTCTTCGCATGGCTCTATCGTCACTGATTCTTATTTGTCTGTGGTCCTGGCTAGACTGTAACCTCTATGTTGACCCCTATTTCCAGCTTCTTCCATGTCGCATGGTGTGAGGTGGGTGACCAGTAGCATGTGGGGACTGACTACCGGATTCTGAGGGAGAAGGAGATAAACAAGGTGTGCTGGAAGGAGCCTTGGCCAGGAGAGGACCGATCTGGGAGAGGCCTGGAGTCCGCCACCGGCCTCGCAGGAAAATGCTTGCTTTGTGGAGCTCAGTTAACCCTCGTAGAGAATGAGGCAGAACAGGCCCCGAAGCCGTGCTTATTCAGTAAATGGCCTGTGCAGGAGGAGAACGCATCGGGCTCTCGGGTCACTGCCGGCTGGGTTCTACTGCGCCCACCGCCTCTGAAACTGAGGGGCCCGAGGCCGCTGCCGTGCCTCTCTCTGGAAGACCGTGTTCAGACTCTAACGGTGGTGCCGGACCCTGGCCTGAAGGACAAACTGGCCCATCACTGAGCGATAGAAGGGAATTTTGTTAGCAATTCACACAGCTAATGTTGTGCATAATCATGGTACCTGTTCTCTCTCTCCCCTCCTTGGGCAGTTAGAAATTGCAGTGGTGCACTGTGACTTCGCTCAACTTCTGTGGGGTGCTTTCCCCATGACACTACACTTCTGTGTTCATAGTTGAACAACAGATGATCTATAAAGTCATAGGTGTGAACCTCTTTCAGCCAAACACGAGAGGGGGGGACACTTAGAGCAACGGGAACAACGTGAGTAAGAAGGAGGGAATGCAACAGGGAAAGCAGGTGCTCGTGGAGCCGTGCGAACCCTCGTTAACCAGCCACAGAGGTCGGCATCTATTTGCCAGGATCGGTGTGGGCAAAGCACCCTGGTAACTTACCGTGAACAATGATGTCTCCTGTTTTACAATAAAAATGTGATTTCTCTAATTTCAGGAGAATAAAGTAATAGGCAAAGTTTCTATATTTTAAATAAAATATAAAGACAAAACACTTATGAGTAGTTTGTACCCATGCCAAAGTCACACGGGAATGACAAGGTTGCTGAAAATCTGTCCAGGGTATAGAGAAGCGTACTTTGCAAGAGAAGAGTGTAGATTTACACTGTATCTTAGGCTTGCTTGTAGAATGCATATGCTATCTTGCCGAGGTCACTGAACCTTTCCTTCTTGCTGGGCTGCTTTGAAAAAACATTTAACCTTCCTTTGTCTCCTTTGCTAATATTAGGAATAGAGATGATGACATTTGATACAAATTTCAGAAAATTTGAAAAACTTATCTCTCCACACTTTAAAGAAAATCCAAATATTATCAGTCTCATATTTTTGTAATTCCCTACAGTGAGGCTAAATTGCTTATTTCTTCCTTAAGCAATAGTTCAGAAATACTTAAATTATTTAGTTTGTGTTTATACCACTCTCCTATGGGAAAAAAGTGACAAAAGTTCCAACATATTAATTACCTCGGAAAAATAACTTCATATTCTAGACCAAAGGAATTGTTACGATTTTTCTAAATATGTTTCATTTTAGAAAATGTCAGGTCTATGGCATGCCTTGAAACTAATGTTTAAAGTTTAAAGACTTTAATGTTCAAAGTTTAAAGAAACTAATGTTTAAATTTTAACATTTAACAGTTGAATTAAAATAAAATACTGTATTGAGGGATATGTTAATATTAGTAATAAACAAATTCAATAATGGAGAATAACATAGAAATTCAATAATCAAGGAGGAAAAGACAAGCAACCCAAAAGCAGTTCATGAAAGGAAAATAATTGGTCAAAAATAGAAAAGATATTTAATCTTATCATAATTAAAGAAATAGGTAATATAACCAAAATTCAAGCACTTTTTAAATCAAGCAGTTGGCAAAATTAAAAAAAAAAAAAGGTGGATGATACTAGCTTTCATAAAAGTGTGCTGGCAACATTTCTCAAAAGATAAAATTCCTTCTGACCTGTGAGGTCATCTTTAAGGAATTTCTCCTGTAGAAATAATTCCAGAACCAAACACAAACCTAAGGGCAAGACTGTGTAATGCAGCAGTGTTTGAAGGAGAGAGAGATAAGAAATTAACCAAATGCCCAGTGATCAGGAAATGATAGATTAGGTCACAAAACATATGGCCATCAAGATGAGCATTGTATAATCACAGTCATCTCTAAGTCAGCATTAATCATGAAATCAAATTGAACAACAGAATCATAACAATGTGATTCTATTTATATATATTATACATACATATATAATATATATATAAAACCAAAAAATAATTTTGCACAGACATCTGAGTAGCCACACAGGTGCATATAAATGTAAATGCATAGAAAGACAGCTGGAATAATAAACTAGTCCCTGCTCTTCCTTTTACGGAAACCAGTGGGACATGACATTGGGTCAGGGTAGAGGTGGTCGCAAAAGGCATGCTTGTCTTTTTTTAAAGTCACACTACAGCCGTATTTATAAAAAAATATTCTTGGATGTGGGTGGCCTCATGGACTGAGTGTGTCATTAACAAACAAAAGAAAGCTGCGTGAGCCCAGTTGATGATAAGAGCATGCAAACTTGTAACGGCAGTCGTGAGAATCTACAGAAAAATAAACCACCCAACTATTCCCCATCACTCGACCTGGGAAGTTGCTTCCCTACTGTGAGATCAGCCCTTAGTTTTATCTAAATTTGCTAACTGGTTTATAAACAAAGTTGGGGTAATTATTTCAATTTAGTCAAAGAACCATATGCTTCCCCAATGCGTTTCTAATAGAAACCAGTTAAATGAACATAATCTTTGAAATGTGATGAGAAGCAAATTGTGTGTGTGTGTGTATAAACCAATGATTATAAACCAACTTTTTAAAATTATTTATTTATCTAAAATGACCTCAAGAATTTTTAAGAATTTGGCAACAGAGTTAATGAGAACATCATTAATTCATCCCAACGGAAAAATCCTATTCAGTCATGATAGAAAATAAGGATTATAACATCAAAAGCAATGGCACAATTCTCATATTTGGGGGTTTCAATATCATGAAGGGGGGAAAACTTATCTTGTATCTGAATCTTCATCATGAAATTAAATCTGGCCAGAATTTCACAAGGAATTGTCGGCTCCACTGCTAGTTCAGCCGAAGGTTTTCCATCAACTCCTGCTGTGAGGTGTCTGAGAACACCAGCTGGGCAGAAAGGGGCTGTAAGCCCTGCCCACAGGGTTCCCCCCTATGGAAAGACCTAAAATAATTTTTATAGTAGAGCGATCTAATAGGATGGCACTTATGGACCATTAACAAATAAATGGAGTATAGCAGCCATAAAAGTAGGTGGTAATCTACGTGTTCGGGAACTTCAGTGACCTAGTATGGTTTTTGTAATAACCAAGCAACGATCCGCAGAACGCTTGCTGTGAATCCGTGGGTGTAGGGACATGCTGTATGAGTGTACGTATGCACATACGTTTGCTCTTGTATGTAGGCTGTATGTGTTAGCACGTGCGTATTGACATATATGTATGTATTTGGATATATGTATGTATGTGTGTGTGTGTGTGTGTGTGTGTGTTTGCTGTCATTGCCATTTTGTGGGGTACTGGGAGCCTATGTATTTATGCATAGAATATAGTTTAGCTGCTAGATTAAAAAGAACGCTCCAAGAGTGACCAGCCGTTCTATCTGCCAAGAATGTTTTCTAGGATGTGGGACGTTGCTAAAGTCCCCAGGAAACCAGGATGGTTGGTTAGCTTAGCCCTCCCTGGCATTTTTAATTTTTTTTTAACCTTTGCCACCCACTTAAGGTCATCGCTCCTGATCTTAAACATTTGACAGAAGAGCCTGGCACCGTCCCATTATGAGCTTCAACTCTGTAATGCTCTTCACTCTGCCCAAGTACTCCCACGCTGGACACCACAAGCAGACAGTACAATTACTGCAGATTATTTAAAGTGATATGTCACTTTGGTTTTCATGATATATTGAAGTCACTTATACACAATGACATGATCTTGCCCAAGAATGAGAGAATGAGCCCAGGGCTAGGCCACTCAGTACAACCCAGTCATACAGTTTTTGCCCTGATAGTATTGGCCATCTATGTGAGTCGGGAGCCTCAAGCTGGTCAGGTAGTCTAAGTGATGTCGTTTTATAAGCAGTACTTATTTCTATCATAATGTAAAATTTTAGCATAATGTAAAACTTCTATATCAAATTACTTTTAGAAGTGAAGGTATTCAGATGCCTGGGTGGCCCAGTCTGTTAAGCAGCTGTCTTCGGTTCAGGTCATGATCCCAGGGTCCTCGGATCGAGTTCCCCATCAGGCTCTCTACTCAGCAGGGAGCCTGCTTCTCCCTCTCCCCCTACCTACTGCTCCCCCTGCTTGTGTTACCTCTCTCTTTCTCTCTCTCTCTCTCTCTCTCTGTGTCAAATAAATAAATAACTTTTTTTTTAAGATTTTATTTACTTATTTGACAGAGAGAGATCACAGGTAGACAGAGAGGCAGGCAGAGAGAGAGAGGGAAGCAGGCTCTCTGCTGAGCAGAGAGCCCGATGCGGGACTCGATCCCAGGACCCCGAGATCATGACCTGAGCCGAAGGCAGCAGCTTAACCCACTGAGCCACCCAGGCGCCCATAACTTTTTTTTTTTAAGTGAGTGTATTCATCTGGGGAAATAGATCCTATGGGAAGGAACTGCTGTTTCTGTTTGATATATAGTATAAGCATTATCTGAAAAAAATACTGGTTTCCATGCATTCTTTATGGTAACTTCCTTTATTTGTTACAATCTTAGGTAGAAGCTTGTTCAGTGTTATTTATTCCTTAATGTGACTGGTAAGCATGTAAGTAAATAAGGAAATAAATTAATAAATGTGATTTGTTGTTAGGTCACATTATTAGTGCATTGAAATAAATACTACTTTTTGTTTTATTTTAAAGTTCATTTATAAAATGCAAAGTTAGCTCTGACACAGTGAGTACAAAAGAATTAAGTGCAATGTAACGTTGAACACTGGAGAACATTAATCTGGGTTTCAGAAAGTTAATGATCTAGCTGTCGACAAATGATCCCAGAAATGCTTTGCAAAGATACATGTGACCTAGATAGATTTCCATGCCCAGATAGTTTGTTGAAATGCATAGAAAAAAAAAAGGAAAGTCCTATCCCTAAAAAATGTGCTTTGAAATTTCCACTTTGAAGCTGCAAAAGTCAAGCTATTTGTCGTCTGATATATTTATTACTTTTTGTTGAACAATAGGGGATTTATTTACTCAAGTTACTGTAAATCTAGAAGTAGTTCAGTCTCCGAGCTCAACTTAATCCAGTGGTTCCTGCCCTATTCTCTTTATCATTTTCTCAGCTGTGACCTTTGTATATGTTGACTTAGGGACATCTTGTTTTCCCTTTTTCTGGATTCCTTCTTTTGATGCCCTGGGACCTTCTAGCCCTGGTTCTCAACACTGACTTTTACTAACTGACCACAAATGGTTCTTTGTCACTTGGTCCTCTTTCTCCCAGTCTCCGTGTGCGTTTGTTTTTCAAACTTCATTTTGTGGCTTCCTGGTGGAAACATTTTGCACAGTGTGGGTTAGAATCCAATTATCTTGCTAAGATGATCTCTGAGAGTACGGTTTTACAGAATGAACAGGCTTGGTGTTTGGAAAGGGACTAAATGATATCTATCCCAAGTCTTGGGGCTCTAAATTCCTCCATAAAATGATTTTCTATAGATTTTGAATACAAGCCCTTTATCTGATAAAACATTTGCAAATATTGTCTCCCATTCTGTAGGTTGCCTTGTAGTTTTGTTGACTGTTCAGGAGGACGCTGGATGTGATAAGCATTGGGTGTCATCAGCAACTGATGAATTACTGAATTCTACCTATGAAACTAGTGATAATAATAATAATAAAAAAGACCATCTACTTTCTGCCTAAATCCTTTTAAAGATAGAGAGCTTGGGGCCCTTTCTGCCTCAGAGAGCTTTCCTGTGAACTCTTCTTTCTTTTTCTTGAAACTGAAAGTGAACTCCATGAAAGTAGCACTTGGCAGTTTTAATTTAGTATTACACATCCACACATCCTGTTACACCATGAACATCCTTCAGTATCGAAAAGCAACTTGGAGTTCTTTTGCTCTCTGTGCCTTGATGCATATGTTAGATGCATCAAGTATTCTGAATTTCCTATCATTAATCTATTCATAAACACAATTCCTTTTATAGATCACTTATCATTCTGGTCCCCTTGTATTTGGATGTTTTTCACTTTGTCAGTATAGGGTAAGAATTTAACCCAATACTCTGTGTGTGGTGTCATCAGTGCCGAATAAATCTATAGTATTAGCTCAACCTGGTAACATCCTCTTCTCCAAGAACTCCAAGATCAGCTGGCGTCGTGGTGTCCGTATCATCCTAACGGATCACATCAAGCTTACATAATTAGCTGCAGATAAATCACACCTCAGGTAGTTACACAGCTGGATTTTAGACTTACGAAGGGACTTTGTGTGTCTCCTAATTAAATTTCACCATGGTAGATTTGAGCGATCTTTCAAGCTAATTATGATCTTTGACTCAGAGGCTATTAGCTCTCTCTTTAGCTGGAGGAATGACACATGACAACATGAAATGTTTTGTTTTACCTTGAACTTCAAATGCTTTGGGAGACAATGGGAGTGGGATTTTGCATTGAAAAACCAAAACAAAAAGAAACCATGTCTGTTTTACCTGAAACACTGATTTAGTACCCTAAAGTTAAAAAATAAAAACCTAAAATAAAAAGTAACACTCAGTTACTAATCATTTGCTGTTGCCCAAAATAATACACCAGGTTGTTTCACAAAGGTATATACTAACAGGAAGCATATTTCCCTTTGAAAAGGAGGTCTGTAACTTGCTAACTGCATCCAGCAAAGCCTAAGTTATTTAGAACTGAAATTTCCCTTATTCCAATCCTGATAGAAGATTTTCAGAGCCAATACAGAAGGGTCTTTATGATGTTTCGTTACCCCTGTAACACCCCAAAGCAGTCTTTCTGCACAGTCGTATCACTCACCTGCTAAGGTCCTTCTGCAGAGATGGCTGCCCATGCCTCTGGCTACCTCAGGCATCAAGTGGTGGGAAATAGGTCACTGGCCTCTTCACAGATGGGAGAGTCCCCTGATGCAATTTCTTAAGATCAAAGAGAGAAACCCATCTCAGTGATGCTCTGAGGCTCTTTGTAACTATCCCAGCGGTTTTTACCAGAGCAGATGAGATTAAATCTGAATTAAAAAGTAAAATGTGGGAAGGATGATTTTGAAGTCTCCTGAGTGCTCATCATAGCTCTTTTACACACTGGCATTTTCTCCAAATACTAAGCATATGTTAGATGCATCAAGTATTCTGAATTTCCTATCATTAGTGAAACAATCCTTGCTCCATGAAAGGTGAGACCTTGACTATCTGATTTACTGCTGTACCCCAGGGGCCGGGGGAGGGGGGCAGTCAATGGTCAACAGCTGAGTCAAAGGTTATGCATGACTGTGTGCATCTAAGTTTGTTATGCATTCTACTGAGGTAAAGAATGCATAGCCCACAATTTACAAAGATAGGAATACACAGTACTCTCACTTGTAAATTCTTTTTAACCAATTGATTCTCACAGAATGTTTTTGCTTATTTTTGCAAACTCTTCTATAAGTAATCAAACTATGGTTGCACTTGACAAAAGTGTGCAATCCCAAGGTGAATGTTGAGATATTTTTAGTTATATTAACCATGAAAAGAAAGTGATATCGTAAGAAGTGTAATAAAACTTCACTCATTTTTCAATGTCATGATGAGACCCACTTCCTTTCTGGATTGGACATTGGCAGCGTATTTCCTCCACTTTTGTGCTGCTTACAAGGTGACCGTTATGTACATGAAGTATTTTTAAGTTTAGTTTGATTGAAACATTTTCTTCATCACTTTCTTAGGACTAGACCATCAACACAACAATGAATCAAGCTGGATTTATATCATTTACTTATTTCTGTGCTGTAAACTTCCATCCCTGCTGATCTCAAGGTACAACGTGACATCCCTGAATGCGGAGTGCAAAAGAGATACACAATAGCACATCGATATCTACTTTTCAGTGTCTCTGCCCCGTCCCCCAAACAGATGGGACTTAATCTCAAACCCAGATAATAGTAACATGCAGTACAATAAGAAGTGAAACATTTTGGTTATATATTGTCTTTGTTTCTAGTATCATTTATTTAACCATAAATTTCTATAATTTCATTTTTAGTAATGTCTGCTCCTGATAACTACTTTGCAAAATCCCTAGAAATTTAACAATGGAATTTCCCATCAGTATGAACTGGCCCCACAAGTCATGGACTATCCTTGTTGTCTAAGAAGCATATTTTCACTTTGAACATACAGTGTCAGATAATGTTAATATCACTTGTGCCAATATCTGAGTTCTCAAATTTCTTAACATATTGATGATGTCTGCCTATATGAAGAGGCCAGTAAATGTGTTGATCAGTTGACACAATTCTACCTATTATTTGAAGGCACAAAAGGAAAGTGACTAAGAGGCAGACAAACTGAGTCCAAATCTTGGGTCTGCCCCTTACTAGGGGGACATAACTAAGGAAATGACCCTGGATGCTTCACATTATAACATGGTGATAATAGTAAAAACAATTTTAGACGGTGTTATAAGCATTAAATCAGAGGTTGTATATCATATATGAGCTTAGCATATAGTAAGAACTTGGAAAATATTAATAATTGCCAATTTTGAATTTGTCCTTCCAAATGTTTGTTTAGCAGTTGAATTTTGAGGTCTAAAAAAGTAGAGCTGGTCATTTTTGCCTTACTTAAACCTTGTAGGGATGTCAGCCAATGACTCAGTAAGGCTGTGACTGTTTCTCTGTCACTCAGAGAGTGAAGGGCCCACCCATGGGTGGGTTATACCTTGCTCAGCAACCACTGTAGACAAAGAAGTTCAATGCTGACCCATCCTCTAATGTAATAGGAATTATTTCACATTAGGAAATACTAAAATATAAAGGGATGAGCAGGAAAAAAAAAAAAAGCAAAGATCGTTCCTGATGATAATGAATATAGATAAAAAAACTTTCTGCCAGTAAAAAAGGAAAGGCTAAAAGAGTTCACTATGTTTTTGGCCAATACACCACTATTCGGGGAGAGGATACACAAACTTTAAAAATGTGTCTATTTTTCTTGCTTTGAAACAGGAATTGTATGTCTATGAATGAAATATATGTTTTCTGTGTACCTATATCCTCTTCCTTGAGAGGTAGAAGATTGGAGAGTATTTGCAAAATGCCTATAAGGAGAAAATTAAGAGAAATTCAACATGTCCTCAGTTCAGCAATCTTACACTTTTAAAGAAATACTGTAATACAGATAAACTAATTAATTTGGAAGAGAAAAGATAAAGTAAATATGGATTGCCATAGATCCAATAATATGTATTGACTATTACTGTGTGTTTTCTTGAGTTAGTATAAGTAAACTGGATGTTTTAGGGTGATCAGCCAATAGGCTAATAACAACCAGGAAGTATTTGTTTGATTGAATTACACAAGAGTGAAATGTAATTTTTCAAAAATTGGAGACACATTGGGGGGGGGTGAAATTAGGCAATGAGAATTTTTAAATGATTTGTCAGTGACAGAAGATTTCACTCATGATATGGGCTGTGTCATATCACTTATCGCAGGTGGCGTACTTACTTGAGGACAAGTGTTTCACAAATGTTCCCATTTGGCTACAGAGATCATCATTCCTCACCCCAATAATGATTTTTTGGTTATAATGCTAAAAACTCTTACTAAGCCATTTCTATGACTTTGCTGACCTCCATCCATCCCCATCTCCACCTTGTAATGTAGACCCTTCTCCAGCTCCTCAGTCTGTCCAACGTCGACTTACTGTTCAATGCCCAGTGGAAGTCTCATTTCTCACAGGATGCTTTTCAGTGTTGTGTGAGGCTAATGGTGTGAGCTTCTGATGGAACAATCTGAGTTCAAATCCCTGACTCTGTTACACTGTCCCTGTGTCCCCTTGACAGGCTAATCCCTTTGATCTCTGTTCTATAAAGTAAGATTGAGAACATCTCCCTCACAGGACCGCTGTGGTGTTTAAATTGCCGGAACACGTCAAGTGCTTCACCCTTCGCCTTCGTGAACTTGGCATTTAATGATTATGAACTCATCTTATTCTTGCCAAGTTCCTATGTGGTTATAGTTTAGATAAACCCATTTAATGCTTATTGACTCAACATCTGTCACATTACAGATATCGTCGACTGCACTGGGAATAGATTCAGTGGTTCGTGAAAGACAGAGTCCTTGCCGTCATCAAGCTTATATTCTAGTGGGAGAGGCACACGGTAAACTAGGGAAGACATGAATGCACAATAAGGTGGCACACGATGGAGTCTACGAGGGGTGGAGTCTCCTCCCCTGGAGAGCTGTCAGTTGAGCAGGATGCTGGGGGACATATGAAGGTCCTGGAGAGGCAATGATGAGGTGGGCGGAACCGAATGGGGAACGCGCTGATATGCTCAGAAAGACGCATCTTTCTATGATCAGAAAGAAAGCATATCTTTCTGATATGCTCAGAAAGAGGCCTTGGTGGAGGGAGAGAATAATCCTGATTGTGACCGATTAGGTTATAGAAATTAACTAGAGTCACGCTAAGGAGCTACTAGTGTTCCATAAGTCAGTTTATAGACCGTGCTGTGGGATTTGTATTTTGAATGATGTGATCTGATGACAGCATGTGAACATCATCAGAGATGCTGGGGACACCAGCTCTGAGCTGAAAAGGACTAGGATGAGGGGGCCTACCTGGCCTCTGTGTGGAATTTAGGAACTAAGGTAGCTTTCTACTGCTATGGGTGGTCTCCTGAGCAGGGCATGGGAACATCTGCAAGATAGTCCCAAGCGTGTCTGCCACCTGGAGAAGTGCAAGCTATCAGTCACTTGGTGTCTCTTTTGATTTACAGGCAAATGAATTTAGGAACAACCTGCCAGGTGTCTAAGTTATTGCTAAGTAGATGTACTTCATTGTTCCAAGACCAAAGTGGTCACTTGGTCAATGGAGGTAATAATACAAGAAAGAAAAATAAAAGAAGTGGGAGAAGGAATTGATAAAAAAGAGAGCAGATAACATCATTTCAAAGTCTTCGCAAACCTAAATTCATTTAACCTGTCTTTAAAAATTCTAGGTACTGGTTTTGAAAAGCCATGTAATAATAGAATGAAGCTATTTCCAGGAAATGAAAACCTACATGCACATTCTAAACACCATTCTTTCATAGACTCACACAATCTCACTTTTCTGTCAAAATCCAATCATGTAACTCCCAATTAAACGTGACAAGAAAAAGTCCCTCTCAGTAGCAGACCACTGATGAATGAACCGTACATTAGCTTATACTGTGTCAACACCCTGCCTTTTTTGGATTTTCCATAATTAAGTTCCAGGGCTTTCTTGGAAGCCACCTCAAAGTTTGTAAACTCTTCCTGTGCAGCAGGTCCTAGGGCAGCAGGCCATTGGCTGTCGCGGCTGACAGGTGTTCCTCTCCTGCCTGAGGGCACTTAGTCTGAGTCTGGGAAGGCAGAAAGTTCTACCTCTCCCTACGCCCGCGCGGTCTGCATAGCACAACTTGCTGTTCCACTTTTACCAGATTTGTGTCTTTTTAATTGAGACAAATGAGCATGTGCCTTACGTTACTAATCCCATGACTCCATTTCTGATCGGCCCAAAGTGTGACTTGCTAGGACTTCCTGGGTTTACTGCTTTTCTGAGTGGGCTCTGTCTGATGAGGTTAAAATGGAGGCATTGACTGGAGAACAAATTCAACTCCGTGATGTGCCCAGACTCATGAACACTGGCATTTTGCTTGTTTCTATCCTCCAAAAACTATAGCACAAGGTGTTAATGAAACTAAGCATGGGTAGTGCTCCAATCGCATATGTCCCACATCTAATGTTACTACTGCCCATGGTTCCCTTATGGTCACGAGGGAGAGAAGATGTGACCATCCTCCTCCTTCTAGCCTTCTCTTCTCCAGCTCCCTTGTTTGTTTGTTTGAAGTATTTGAAAATTCTTGTTAACTGGAGTGCCTGGGTGGCTCAGTGGGCTAAGCCTCTGCTTTTGGCTCAGGTCATGATCTTAGGGTCCTGGGATCGAGCCCCGCATGGGGCTCTCTGCTCAGCGGGGAGCCTGCTTCTCCCTCTCTCTCTGCCTGCCTCTCTGCCTACGTGTGATCTCTGTCTGTCAAATAAAACCTTAAAAAAAGAAAAGAAAATACTTGTTACTACTGCTGAGGACCATATTTGGAACTCTTTTTTTTTCTGATATAAATACACTAAGTACCTTTTTGTTTGATTAACAACAGAAAATAGTTTTTAACTAATCTCAAATATGTAAATTTACTTTTCCCGTGGTATTTTCTCTTGGTAATACGTTTCTTAAATAAATAGATGATTTTTTTCTGGCATATAACCAGCACTACATGTGAGTCAAACATCGGGTCCCGGTGATAGTAAAGAATTTATCTCATCTGCACTTCTGAACTCTTGCTGCGTTAGTATTAACTAAGAAGCTTGGAAGAAAATGCCAGCACCCCATAGACTCTGTTAAAATTGTTCTGATTAGGAGACAAAGCGTTTTCTTATTTTAAAACTTTCCCAAGTGATATTAATGAGCATCTAGGGTTGAGAACCAGTTACGTATAACTGACAGAATGCCCCTCATGGCTAGTGAGTGTTTAATAAAGTGATCGACAGATAGACATTTAGTTGGTCCTTATGAAAATCAAACGTTATGATTAAGTTAACAAATACCATTCCCAACTAAAACTTATATGAAACAAAAGCTTTTAGACAAAAACCCAAGGACAGCATGATTTATGAACGTGTTTTTTAAAAAGATAGATTCTAAAAGAGAGGGAAGGAGAAGACAAAATGACAGAAAAGCAAGAAGACACTTAGGATACAGTGAAAGTATCATGTATCTGTAGTTTAAGAAAATTAGCATTTTGGCCAGTTCTTACAACTGTATTCAAAACTGATACTGTTCTCTTCTGCATCTAGAGATGAAAGCAAAACATTTGTACATGGAAAGTAGACGGGAAGGAGTCACTACAAAGCTATCCAACTTACAGTGTTTGGCTTCCCAAAGTTGGTAGTTTCATTAGAATAAGAGCATTAATTGGCCGGGGTGAGGGTGGTGACGGAGGGCGCGCCTGGGTGGCTCAGTCCATTAAGGGGCTGCCTTCAGCTCAGGTCATGATCTCTGGGGCCTGGGAAGGAACCCCTCTTGGGGAATCCGTGCTCAGTAGGGAATTGGCTTCTCGGCTTCTCCCTCTCTCTGCCCCCTCCCCCTCCACTGCTGCATGCTCTTTCTCTCTCAAATAAATAAATAAAATCTAAAAGAAAAAATTAATCAAATAGACTCAATTTTTAGCATCCTCCTGTGCAATTTTCTTCTCTGAATTGTAAAGACCGTTTGGGATTTTTTTCCCCAAATAATATTTTTTTTTCTTTCTGCATTCCTCTGTATTTATTCCCCAGTAAGAAGATAGGATTGTCAATGAACTCTAGTTAATCTAGATTTCCTTGCCATAAATCATCACAATACACAAGTGTAAACCTGTGACTGAAAATACAATTATCTCCCTATCATGTCTTTATCAATAAAATCCCCAAAGATAAATTTTGCTTTGATAGTAATCTGAGTCACTTTCTATCATTTTGTACAGGTGATATTAAGTAATAGTAGCAATCTTACTCTGAATAGAATAAGACTAAGGAGAAGGATACAACTTCTAGAATCAGGACACTTTCTGAGCTGTTTTCTAACATGTTCCAACTTATGACATATTATAGCTGTTCTAGAAATACATTTTACTTTAAAAATGTATGTTTACATGTTCATGTAAACAAAGCACATTTCTGTGTTTTATGTTTCTCATCTTAAATCAGCCTCCCAGAAATATTAAATTTTTTAATTAAAAAATTAAAAATTTTTAAATTTTTGTATCTGTTGCAATGTCTCCATCCACATTCATTAATGTGAACACCATTTGCTTAGAAACGATCTGTTTCTGGAACACTAGAACAATCCTTGTCCGTTAGAACTTTCTGGAAAGATGAGAATATTTATATCTTTGCTGTCCAATACGAACACACATGACTATCAGGGACTTGACATGTGGTAAGTACAACTAAAAACAAAACAAAACAAAACTGCACTTTAAATGTTATTGGACTTTAATTAATTTAAATTTAGAATATCGTCTGTGGCCAGTGGCTACCAAAGTGGATAATGAGCTTCCAGAAAACAACTAGATAAATTAGACTTTATTAAGTTTTACTGCTAACTTTTCCTTAGGCTGCAGGGAATTTGACCATTTTGACTTGTTAAATTGGATGAGAATTTAAGCTTCTGAATAGATTACTTTCAATGGGTGTCTATGATACCTGAAAGTAAGCCATAATCAGTTGGATAACGAAACTAGCAAGACCTCAGTGGGAAATGATAGGTTGTAGCTTGAATGCTAAGTGTGGTATTCTTCTAATGAAGAGCACCTGCGTTTTGTACAGTAGAAGTTTTGCATAGAATTTCCTTCCAGATTCTGCAGAATACTTGGGTCTTTTTTCCTCTTAATGCATGTTCTTTTGTTTTCTGACAGGCCCCTTTCCCTGCCCTTGTGAAGAGCCATATTCTTCTGCCCTCATGCCCTTTTTTTTACTTTTATCTTTCCAAATAATATTCCTTACCCATTCATTGTTGCTTCAGCAAAGTGGTGGGAATATTAATAATAATGTTAAGATGCCTGGCAGGGCACCTTTTCATCTGAGATGCTTGATACTCTTGCATCAATGTGAGTATCCCCCATGATGCTTGATAATTGTTAACGATTTCTCCGTTCCTTCCCACTTCCTCACTCAGCTGCTCTTATGCTAGACTTGAGCAAAATGTCCAGGCATGACCTCTTCAGACACTGCATAATGATACACAGATTTCTATTCAGCACATTTCTGATACAGAAGTCAGCCATATTGAGCCCATGGTGGGCCTGTAATTCCGTCCTCCCTCTGTGAGTTCAAAATCCCTCCGTCCTTTGAGATCCCTGCTTCCCCTTCCTGTATTCTGATCTCATTCCATCATCATTACCTTTTGTCTGCTACATCGAATTTAGTAAATTCCTTTCAGTCCAAATAACAAATATCCCCATGTCTTCCTGGAGAAGTAGAGAGTTCTTTCAAGTATATGCAGTTCAACAGCTCATGCAACTTCTGGTCTTTGTGTACAATACTCTTTCCTTTCCTACTATTTAAGGCAACTTTTTTTTAAATTTTTTATTTTTTCAGCGTAACAGTATCATTATTTTTTACACCACACCCAGTGCTCTATGCAATCCATGCCCTCTCCAATACCCACCACCTGGATCCCCCAACCTCCCACGCCCCGCTCCTTCAAAACCCCTTCAGAGTCCATAGTCTGTCATGATTCACCTCCCCTTCCAACTTCCTTCAACTCCCTTCCCTTCTCTATCTCCCCATGTCCTCCATGCTATTTGTTATGCTCCACAAATAAGTGAAACCATATGATAATTGACTCTCTCTGCTTGACTTATTTCACACAGCTTAATCTCTTCCAGTCCCGTCCATGTTGCTACAAAAGTTGGGTATTCGTCCTTTCTGATGGAGGCATAATACTCCATAGTGTATATGGACCACATCTTCCTTATCCATTCGTTCATTGAAGGGCATCTTGGTTCTTTCCACAGTTTGGCGACTGTGGCCATTGCTGCTATAAACATTGGGGTACAGATGGCCCTTCTTTTCACGACATCTGTATCTTTGGGGTAAATGCCCAGTAGTGCAATGGCAGGGTCATAGGGAAGCTCTATTTTTAATTTCTTGAGGAATCTCCACACTGTTCTCCAAAGAGGCTGTACCAATTTGCATTCCCACCAACAGTGTAAGAGGGTTCCCCTTTCTCCACATCCTCTCCAACACGTGTTGTTTCTTGTCTTGCTAATTTTGGCCATTCTAACTGGTGTAACGTGGTTTTAATTTGAATCTCCATGATGGCTGGTGGTGATAAACATTTTTTCATGTGTCTGATAGCCATTTGTATGTCTTCATTGGAGAAGTGTCTGTTCATGTCTTCTGCCCATTTTTTGATATGATTGTCTGTTTTGTGTGTGTTGAGTTTCAGGAGTTCTTTATAGATCCTGGATATCAACCTTTTGTCTGTACTGTCATTTGCAAATATCTTCTCCCATTTCCTAGGTTGCCTCTTTGTTTTCTTGACTGTTTCCTTTGCTGTGCAGAAGCTTTTGATCTTGATGAAGTCCCAAAAGTTCATCTTTGCTTTTGTTTCCTTTGCCTTTGGAGACATATCTTGAAAGAAGTTGCTGTGGCTGATATCAAAGAGGTTACTGCTTATGTTCTCCTCTAGGATTCTGATGGATTCCTGTTTCATGTTGAGATCTTGTATCCATTTTGAGTTTATCTTTGTGTACGGTGTAAGAGAATGGTCGAGTTTCATTATTCTGCATATAGCTGTCCAGTTTCCAAGCACCATTTATTGAATAGACTGTCTTTTTTCCACTGTATATTTTCTCCCGTTTTGTCTAAGATTAATTGACCATAGATTTGAGGGGGGTCCATATCTGCCTTAATATTAAACATCTTTTAACCAAGGATTTTTAAAAGTTGCTTTTCTAATCTAATATATTTAAAAATAATAAAATTGTATTTCTTTTCCTCAATTGCATTGATTGCTTATGCAGATCAAACTCATTCTGGTTGGGGGAGGGGGATGTCTCATGAAGAACACCAACTATCCATGGCTGTTGAGATAAGGGAAGTCAGCAGAGTTAGTCTGTCACCATCTTCCTGAGAGTTTTATTTTAATGGATAACACTAGATAAAATTGAAAGATAAATGGACTGTCATTCTTAATTCTTAAAAAAATTCCCCTGTCAATATTAAAGAATAAAAAGGAGTCACAGACTTAAGAGTGACTTATGTAATATTTTGCTATTGTGTGTCTCAACCAGGAGATTATGGGTGGCATTAGTCTGGATTCAGACTAATTCAGACTGTAACATTTCCAACTGTTTCCTTTTCCTCCTTCATGTTAATCCAAGGAGATAAAAAGGCCAAACTAATTAAAAATTAAATTGGATGAGAAGAACTTATTTCCTGGCTAAGAAATGTTCAGTTGCAATGTCTGAGTAAATTTTTACAGATGAAGAGGAAGTCCTTATGAATAGGTCTCATAATGGAAACACTAGAATTCTCAAATAAAAGTACTCCGGTGGAAACTGCCATAAATGTGTGCAATGACTGTATTGGAAATGTACTTTTCAATCCAGGAAGTTAGCATTTAATTAGTTGTTTATCATGATTTCAGGAAATGCTGTTGAGAGATGGAGCTCTCTCCTCTCTTCTTTCCTATATCTAAACATTAGCATGATGTTTGGTAATCTATCACAAAGAATAATTTACAGAGTAGTGTTTTCTCCCGGAGCAAATGTAAACCATAATTTTCTTATGTTTAAATAGTCTTTGGTTTTCATAGTTTTAGTGTCAAAAGACTTCAGCAAAACCATCTGAATAGGGAAATGTTTTTTTTATCAGACTTTACAATCTTCAGCAGATACTTATGAAGCATCAAAATATATAAATATGATTGAACAGTCTTTTTGAAAGGTGTGTCTTTTATCCCAGGAGAATTCAGTGTGACTTCTCACCCTGCTCTGAAAAACAAAACAAAGACTTTTAAAGAACAACTTGATTCTTGAAAGAGAGCAAAGAAGATGAGAGGATAGAAAATGTTCATTCTCTAACAGGATTTAGTGTTAGTATTTGATAGTGGAGCAGGACTCTAACTCTCCCTGTTTTTATTTCTTTAAAAAAAAAGTTGTTAAATATAACAAATTAGAATTTAATGTATAATGTAAAAAAAAAAAAAAAAAAAAAAAAAACTTCTGATATGGACTGAAGTAAGCCAGGGAAGCTGGGTCTTAAAGAGTGAAGAAAATGATTTTTTTCCTGTGGCTATCTAAGGAATTTTTACATGTGAAAATCTGCAAGAAAAATATCCCGCACCATTTGAAGCATGTCTTCACATGAATTTTCAAAAATGCACAGATGCAGAATGTGCAAAGGCTGAGGGTTTCCGAGCTGTGGAATGCTGTTGTTTGTGCAGAATGAGAGAGACACCCATGGTGGGGGGAGGCACACCCTCAGAGGCAGCAAAAGTGGAAATGCCGAGGGAGGAGATGCCAGGTGGGGGGCAGGTGGTGGTGGCTATCTCACTTGAGTGGAGTTCAAGGGCGAGGTGGTACTTGCTCCTCCAGAAGGGAATGCCTGTGCTCCTTTCACGACGGGGAGGTGGGCCTCAGGAGAAGACAGCTTCGGTACAGACGTTTGGCTTCAGGAATCACCCACACTTCGGCAACGAATATCCACCTGGGGGAGGGACTTAATTTAGACTGAATGTCCAAGAAAGAAAATTCTTTTATTTTAAAATTTTTGAGAAGGGATTATTTTGGGAAAAAAGTATCGAAGATGTGACTTTTTCCTGCATGGTTAATAGGCAAACAGAATGTTGTTTTTCTTGTTCTTGTTGTTTTTCTATTTGATATAATTTCAGTCCCTTTTGGAAAACATGTCTAGGATAAAAGATGTGAAGGAGAAAATTAGCAAAATGAATATAACAGTGTGTAAAATGACTAAAATGGTTATCTTTAGACTTACTCTACAGTAAAGATAAATTCTTAGACAAAATTATTATTAAACAGTACTGACTTGGAAGTCAGTTATTTCTTATGAACAAAGACCGACTATGTCTTTCCTTTGACTTTATAATAATAGCTTACACTTGGAAGTAGTTTCATAATTCAGTAATTGGTTTCCCGTCTACTGCCCACGTACTGTCTGTAGTATTTTCATTACAAGAACAGTGTGAGGAGCAGGAGATGTTACTTTCCTCCATGAGGACTTTGGGTCAACTGTGCAAACAGCACCATTCAGATCCAAGGAAGGGAGAAATGATAGATAAGCCTCAAAAGATATATAAGAACCAGATGACGCAAGTTCCCCCAAAACACTGGCAATGCTCAAATATTGCCAAGAAGAATGTCATAGGAAAGAACACATCTACCCATGAAGACAAGCGGGTTAGTCATAGTAAGGCTAGAATTCATGTTCACCTTTTTTTTTTTTTTTTTGGGTCTATCGGAGGAAAAATGAGTCTATTCTGTAAAATGCTAGGTCACTATGATAAAGCTCATGCAGCATTTAAACAAACGGTGAATTTGGTGTGAATACACAGCTCTTGGAAGTGATAGCCCATGGGCTGCTCAGGGTGTGGTTCTTTGAATATGAGACCATCAGAAAATTGTAAGAAGCATATTTTCCCCAGAAAAATCACTATAGCAATTAATACTTATTTTATTAACATCAGAACCCTGTGCTGGCTCAGGTTTCTGCGGTGTCATTGTCCAGAGTCAGGGGTAATTCATCGCAGGATTTGAAATGACATCCCTTTGCGGGAAAATTCTATAGCAAACCTTGCCACAGAACGGTGACACAGACTGTTGCAAAGCCCTTGACGTGCCTCTTATGGACGAGGCCAATACCCAGGGCAGCTTTCCTGTGGGTCCACAAGGCCAGCCTGCTTCCTGTGGCTTCTGAAGCTTTTGGCACTGCTTTGTCTGTATTTCTCCTCAGTGACTAGAGTCGTGAGGGAGGAGAGACGGTAAATGAGAAGTACCTTCAACCACACAGGCTTTCTTCGGCAAACCTGAATGACTCACAGAAGCCACAGCGTGGGAACCAAATGGAGATTCCACATCCTTCTCTCTCTTCCAGCTGCTTCCCGGGGCCCCACCAGAGACCATCCTTCAGTTTGCTGATCCCTGCCTGTCAGTCCTGCTTACACATAGCGCGCCGGCTGTTCATCTAATGCTGTGGGGAAAAGAAATAAAAATCCAGCTTTAAAAGAAATAAGGAGACTGGAAGGGGAAGTAGGATGAGATATCGGAAGGCCCTTCTCAAGCTCTTTCTGTCCATACGGATGTGTGCTCCAGTCATTTATCCATGATTCCTTTAAAAACTATTGAGTGAGGGTCTAGCATGTTCCAAGCAGTATGTTTACTGCCGACCAAAAAAATGTGGACAGTTATGGTCCTAGACTTACACCTCAGTCAAACAGGTTCAGGATTCGGATGAGGGGACGTGGACAAGTCCATGAAGACATAGCAGCACGCATTGTTACAAAAGTCACGAAGGAAACCAGCCAGGCGGTGACCGGGAACGAGGCGGCTGAGACGTGGGGCCTGGCTGAAGTCAGTCAAGTGGCCAGGGGGCTCTCTCTGAGGAAATGGAGTTTACGCAGAGATCTGAAGAGGGTGAAGGAAGAGGTACAAAGTGGGGCAGGAAAACACGAAAGATGCAGAAAGAGCTTAGCCTGCAGACTCAGGGGGGGGACCTGAGGACACGGGGCAGAGCTACGCCGTGGTCAGATCCCCGCACAGTGTTGGAGGCGAGACCCCAGCAGGGACGGCCAGGGCAGTGAGAAGGGGGAGGGCAGTGCAGGCGGGAACGCAGGGGCTGAGGAGATTTGGTCAGGAGCCCTCCCCGCTGCGTGCGGCCGGATGTCACTGGGACCAGAACGTAAGTGCTGGCCAAGGGGAGGCGGGCTGGCCTGAGGCCGGCAGTGGGGAGGGCAGGAAGGGGCAGCTTGGAGATTCTCCAGAGGTTCCTTGCGGGTAGGATGGATGGCAGGGAAGAGCGGTGGTCTATTTGCTAACGGAGCCCAAGTCCGGATATGGCTGCGAGCTCATCTGTCCAACAAATTCAATTTATTTAGGAGACGACTCGGGAGTTTATATGAGGTGCGTACTCTCACATCGGAACAGGGACAGAGTCTGTAGCCAAGTCTTCTTACGGGGGTCTTTTTCCAGCAACACCACGCCGCAAAATGGATCTTCAGATACATAGAGAGACGCCAATACCGGGTTCATGGCTATCCCTTTGAATTATTTATGGGTTCTGTGTTAATTAATGGTGATCGATTAATTAAAATAAATGTAAATTAACTCAAAACGTATCATTCATGGCTTGTTCAAATATTATGAAAGGAAAATAATCTACCACTGGCAAAAAAAACAAAAACAAAAAACCCCACGATGCCCCTTGATTCTGTGCATAAGTGGGAGAAAGCTCCGGGTGTCTAAGGCAGCCCGATGTTGCTCCCCGTTTCCCTTCTGGTCCATCTTGCTGTCAGAGGCTGACGGCGCCTGCCGGGTGCACACCTGGCGCAGGGCAGGGTGGAGGAGACGGAAGGACCTTCCCGGCAAGGGTCCTCCTCGGCCTCCGCTGCGGCCTGGTGAGGACAGCAGGCTGCGGGCAGTCGTGTGCGGAGAGGCAGGGAAGGAGGGAGGCCAGCTGCTCACTTAGGGCCAGAAAGTTCTGGATCACTCACTGGCTGCACAAGACCCTCTTTGAAGAAATGTTTATATTCTCTTCTGAGCTGGGAGTGTCTGCCAGGAAATGGACTCTCAAGGGCAATTTGAACTAATTTAAAAAAGCAGGGATGAGTGACTAAATGTTCTGTTTGTCCAAGGGCTTCAGAATTCAGAGGCTTTTCAAGAGTGATGCTAATGGGTAGATGAGATTTCCCAAGACCCTCGAGAGTCAGCAGGCACCCCCACGTGTGCCCATCGGGGAGCTTCTGCCAGGGTCTTGGGGAGAGGCGGCCTGCGGGACAAGGAAGGGACCCATTCCCGGCCAACTGGGCGAAGCGAGGCCCCGCAGCATTTCACCTTCAGGGATTCCGCACGCCGATTTCAGTAACGCCTGTGACGCCGATGGTCCCGTTTGGCAGGCAAAGAAACAGAGTGTCAGAACAATCACAGGACTTTTACAGGACCTGACCTTCAGTAACAGTAAGGACAGACATGCCAGCTTTCCACACAACAATAAAATAGATCCCTATTGTATACCGGGCAGTAGCATGTGATGGGCTCTTCTTACGTGAGTCACGGAATCCTCACAACAGCCAGCAGGCTGTGTCTCAGTAACAGCACACTGCAGGGGGGGAAACTGAGGCACGCACGGGCTCAGTATGGTGCTCATGGCTGCCGAGCTAGCAAGTGGCTCCACCAGGAGCTGAAGGAATTCACATTCTTCTCCAGGAGGCTTTGCTACACTTATTCAGATGACAGGTAATTCTTTCGAACCAGTATCAAGTGTTCCAGGTTTCTCTGTGATCTCATCCCAGCATGTAGAAGACACCATCACTGGGAGGTGACCGGCCAGGACACCAGTGGCCCTTTTCACTTAGATGGTCTTCTCATCTGATGTGAGGTTATGATGACTATGTTTTTGGCTGAGCTGACAGCCCGTTTAACCGCAGGATATCAGAGCTGGAAGAACGTCGAGGCAGCAGGGGACATGTTAACTTTGATTTTGGTGCAAGCAATTTAAGTGTAAATGGATTAAGCAATGTGTTTAACACGGAGAGTAAGTGCCAGGGATGTGAGTCTGAGGGGCCAAACCAGGTGCTCTGAGCTCTGCCCCTGCCTTGACTAATACCACACGCAGTAGCTTTGTGCTATGCCTGGGGAAAAACAAAAAAAAAAAACAAAAACAAAAACAAAAGTGAAATCAGGAGTGTTTGGCAAAATGCCATGATCCTACAGAGGACGGATGGTATTGGAGTAACATTATAGTCTAATTAAACTCTGAGGATATTGCGTTGGCTCCAGAAAGTTACTCTGAAATTTATTTTGCTACCGTTTCTGTTGAGTCTTAAGCTTTAAGCTAAAGGGTATAACAGCCCGCTTTCCTCGTTTACCATAGCCAATATACACTTTTGTAGTGTGTGTCTTCCCGGTGTGGAGTCATAACAAAGCTGTCATTGTTTAGGAATAAACATTCAGTTTCTGTGTATAAACAGATTTTTCTCTCTTACTGAGAAGATTCAAACCTATCGTTCCACTCTTAGTCATAGATTATGTATTCATCACTAACTGAATGACTTTAGATTTTATGGTTTTAAAGCTGGGGGAATAAAGTGCCATCTATGGAGAATTTCTGTGTTGCGTACAAGTCATGGTAGGTAAGGAGGTGAATCCAAGTGAGTTGGGGCAGGGGTAGGAGTGGGCGGTCCCTGTGCTCTGGCCTTGGCATCCAGAGGAGCAGGAATGGCCCACATGGAGTGGGGGGGGATGGTCTCCTAGCGGTTCACCAGCAGAGGAAGATTTTGGAAAGACCAAGTTTCTATTAACCACTCTGAGATATAGACAAAGAATTTCTTCTTTGAATAAAGTCTAGACACTTTAAATCCTCAAATTGTGTCCTAACCAAAAAAATCTGATGTACAGTCTCACAGAATTCTTAAAAGTGTGCTCTGACACGGACATTGGGCACGGATTCCCACCTCTGCGGAAGCTGCTTTCTCATGGATCTTCTAGAGAACATGGGGTTGAGAAGAGCCTGCGTGGTCTCAGGAAAGAGCCCTTATCTTTGTAGACATCAGCGTCCTCTGGTGTAGTAAGACAGACAGTAACAGATGAGCACTTAACGCAAGACATTCCCTGAAGGGGTGATGCACTTTAATCTACTCATTGCTACTGTTGTCTCTGTCCTACACATTAGGGAACCTGAGAGAGAAATAAAGTAGCCTGTCCCAGGTCCTGTACACAGTAAATGTTCCCAGTGACCAGGGAACCGGGGAGGTCAGATGCTCAGAAGCACAGTCCACCAGGTCCTGGTGTGGTTGGGGGGAGGAACTGAAACAATGGGTGGGGACACCCAGCCTCGTGCCTGGCTTCCATGCTGTTCATCCCAATGTTTGAAAATAAGTATGACACCTGTCGGTCACCTGTTTGATGCCGATTTTCCTGTGATAGTGATCACTTCATAAAGGTAGAGCGCGATCCCCCTACCAGGGACGGTGGTTAGAACCCAAGAAGTAATCACTGTGTGAATGAACGGAGGTCTCATGATCTTGACGTTGTTTTAATGTATTATTTAATTTCCACCTGCTGCAGGCACTGTGTCTATTAAATATTTTTGTAGAGCCCATTTATATTGGTTTGGTAGGGTTGCCATCCCAAAGGACCACGGACACAGTGGCTAAAACAACAGAAATTTATTTTCTCACTGTTCTGGGAACTGGAAGTCCAAGATCAAGGTATTGGCAGGGTTAGTGAGGCCTCGAGGGGAGGCCTGTCCTCTCGACTTAGAGCTGGCCATCTTCAGCCTCTGTCTTTGCATGCTCTTCCCTCTGTTGCCTGTGTCCTAAGTTCCTTGTCTCATAAGGACACCAGTCATAACTCATTTTAACTTAGTTACCTCTTTAAAGGCCTCTCCAAATACGGTTACATTGTGAGGTAGTGGGGGTCATGGCTTCAGCATGTGGATTTGGGGGAGACACAATTCAGCCCATAAAACCATTAACGCTTCCTATCAATTTACAGTGACTCCAAAGTTACATTTCTAGTAACAAAAATTGACTTCCTCACCAGATTTGCCTTAACAGGGCTCTCAAATTCAGAAACTTAGAATTCTTCTGACTCCTTTGGCCACCATGATGCCTCCCTTCTGGCTGTCTGCTCACCACCATTCTCCCCAGATGCTTTCCTCTGGCTTCACAAGGAATTTGTTCCTGAAGATTTGTGCTACTGTTCTTCTTTCCCCTGATTCTTCCTGGGAAAACACGTATGTTTCTATGTGTCAGTAGCTCCCGAACTTCTATCTTAAACCCCATTCTGTCTCCTGAGCTCTGGAATAGTGTGTCCAACTGTTCATTAGCTCTGTTCACCCAACATGTCTTTCTAAACTCATAGGCGTCCTCCCTAAATCAGCTTTTAATGTTCTCTTACAATAAATGGCACTAACTTATCCAAACTAGAAATATGTTAGAGGTTGAATTGTGCCCCCCCCCCATATATGTCGAAGTCGTAAGTACTTGTGAATGTGGCCTTATGTGGAAAAAGGGTCTTGCAGATATAATCAAGCTAAGACAAGGTCATTTTGGTGGGCCCTAATCCAATATGGCCAGTGGCCTTGGAAGACGAGGACACTGCCATGTGAGGACACAGATGTACCCGGGAAGCCATGTGATGACAGGCGGAGCGTGGACGGTGCAGCTGCCAGTGACATCGGAATCTGGGAGGGAGACATGGAGTGTCTCCAGAGCCTTCCGGAGAGCATGACTCTGCCAACACCCCCATCTTGGGCTTCAGTCTCCAGAGGTGTGAGAGAATGCGTGTTGTTTGAAGCCCACCCAGTTTGTGGTCCTTTGTCACACTAACCCCAGGGAACTGACACAACGCTCAATCTAAACTCATTTTTTGCTTTTTCCCTTTTGCTTTCTACATTCAATCAGTGCTCGTCTCCTGTATTATTTACCCTGTAAATTGTCAAACGCATTTCCTCCTTTCTATCCAACACCCCTGCCCTAGCTCAGGTTTTCACGACTTCTCCCTCTGACCATTGCATGTCACTTGTTTCTCTCTCTATCATGCTCCCCCATTTCAGTGTGTTCTCCATACAGCCGTTGCCATGATCTGACTAAAACATCTCTGCGAAGGGCTCCCCTTTCTTAAAATCCTGTATAATTCTGTGGCTTCTCTTGCAGGACATGACAAAGTCCCAGTTTCTTGCAATGACTTACAAGGCCCTGTCTCTCTGTCTGATTGTCGGGCTTCATTGCCACAGTCTGCCCTGCAATTTACAAGAACAGCAAATTGCTGAGATTCTGCCCACACAAAAGCACATCGTTCCATGACTCTCTCTTGTTGCCCCTGTACCGTCTGTCTGGAAAGCCCTTTCCTTCTTGATTCCCTGAGTGAAAATCCACGCATCCTCCCAGATTCGGTTCAGGACCAGTCCCCTGCAAGCAGGCACCTTGAACTTGCCCCATCAGGCCATATGTGTTCCCACAGCTCGCTCTCTCGAGACGCTGTCCCAGTCTCCACCAGTGGACTGAGAGCTCCCTGGTGGCCCGAGCCATTCTGAGCCGACAGAGTGCCTGTAGAGACGACAGTGCTCGGTGCCACTGTGCGTCATACCTGAACTGTCTCCTTATCCCCACGGACACAGCTGCCCAGTGTAGAAGTCAGCTGCGACATCCATGCCCCACTCATCCCCCAAACCATATTGACTGAGTGGACACGACAAAAAGGGCCCGTCACCTGATTCTGGTAGGAAGATGAGGTTTTCAAGAGCTAAATGACGTGTCTAAGGCCTCACGGTTGGTAAGTGGTGATTTCAAACCCTAGACATGTCACATTGCATCACACGGGCTCTATGTCTTGTAATTTCAAACTTGCCACAAACTACATTTTCTTAACAGACAGTATCCCTCTTGTACGAAGTTCAATGCCATCCTGGAAAAGAATTCTTATTTTACACCATTAGTCTGGGCTTTTTATAATCTTCCCGATTAGAGGTAACAATTTTGTTCATCCTGTGTCTATCTTCTATGGGAGATTTTACTCCCCATGATGTGTGTGTGTGTGTGTGTATGTGTGTGTGTGTGTGTGTGTGTGTGTGTTGGTGGCTCCTGAATTCATATCTTAAACTCCAATTTCCTTCCCGAGCTTTAGACCACTGTGTCCAACTGTCCATGATACTATGTGTTTGTGTGTATTTATTTATTTATTGTATATTGGTCATGTATATCATTATTTATTAATCATAAGTATATATTCTGGGGATATACTTGAGACACCACAGCAACGTTAGGACACTGAATATTGCTACATACTTTTATACTTTTGCTCGACCTTGGAACTTTAACATTCTACATGCTGGTCACCTACATGTGGGTTCTAGAACTCGCTATCCACAGAGTTCAACTTCATACCTATCTCCACGTTTTATTATTAAGTATTTCTCATTCTGCAATTTCTTTTTTTTTTTTTTAAGATTTTATTTATTCATTTGACAGAGATCACGAGTAGGCAGAGAGGCAGGCAGAGAGAGAGAGAGGAGGAAGCAGGCTCCCGCTGAGCAGACAGCCCGATGCGGGACTCGATCCCAGGACCCCGAGATCATGACATGAGCCGAAGGCAGCGGCTTAACCCACTGAGCCACCCAAGCGCCCTCATTCTGCAATTTCAAATTAACTAAATTGCTAGTTGAAATTACTTACAATGTACAACTTCTATATTTTGCTCATAAAATAATCAAGAATAGAAAAATAATAGAGGGAGAAGGATGATGCAATATGCCTCCGGAATGTCACTGGTCAATCACACCGGTCAAACATAATTAAACCACTGCAGAGGAGACTTGTGTGTATGTTCTACTAATTTGTTGTGTAACATGGAGAAACAGGTCTGTCTTCCAGTTTTCGAAGTGAAAATATTCCTGTGCTGGCCTGGAGGGTCTCCCGTTCCGCTCTCTCTGGGCTGTGCCGGGGAGAGGAGCTGTCCTTTTCTGCTCCTGTATCCCGACCAGAGCCTTGCGCTTTACTGGACGAGACCGACCTCTAGTCAAACGCAGGGCCCCCAGAATATTTGAAACGCACTTCTCTACAGAAACAGTGGAGGCTTTGTGCTGTGCAAGCTTGAGAGATTGAGGTACTTCCCCGGACCTTTTCCCCCATCCTGTCCCCTTCTTTCTGTCCTTCTGCAGACAGCGTGCCTGGCACCAGACAAAATGCTGTGACCTGGTGGTGCAAAGTACAGCAGGACAGAGAGAGCCCCCAATAGTAGCAGGCCCCGGGGGACTCCAGTCCTTGTCACCACCAGCCTTCCTGTTATCTCCGGCAGATGGGCTGCGGCGGAGCTCCGAGGAGGAGAAGGAGGTAGCAGACATGGGTACCACAGCTGTGCTCCCGAGCAGTTAGGAGATACTGAGTGATGGGATTCATGCATGAGTCGCGTGCTTTTCTTTTGGAATATTTTCTCTTTGTAAAATGACATCATTCTGCATGATAATATTTACAAGTGTGGAGAACTCCTTCACGTGTCTTCGAAATGTGGATGACAGTAATAATGACCAATGCCTTTCAGGGAGTAGACCCACACTAAGTACTAAGCGAAATGAATAGAATAATATCAATCTCTCTAATTCACATAATTCTGTCCTGATTCTTTGGCAAACATTTGATTGAAAGTGATGTTTCTGTGCATCATAAAAACAAATTACTTTGCTCTGGATGCAGTGATTTTTTTTTTAAGTATGCATTCAAAACCACAGATTATTTTTATGTTACTATTCAAGCAGCAAAATTTTTTAATAGGTGGAATTATTCGTAAATGTATAACAATCAACTACTTTCAGGGATCTTTTGAATAATAGGAAGGTGGTATCCTTCATTAGTAAATATTGGCTGTTTTGTTGATTTGTAATAAGATTTCTACTAAGTTATAAAATGATTAATGGTATTGTGGTACCTTAGTCCCTTAAAGTAGTTCAAGTCAGAACTCTGCAGAAAAAGAAGGTGAAAAAGGAAAGGTGACTGTCTGTGGCGGGTTTCGAGCTTCCGTCTTGGAGGAAGGCTGCGTGGGGGTTAATTTGACATGAGGATCATCGGGACAGAGGAAGCTGAGAGGCAGAGTGTGCGGGAGCCGCACTGTAGCTTGTTAGCCTTCGGGAGAGCAGAGCGTTAGGGTTGTCTGTCATCAAGTCTGTCTGATGTCTAGGAGGGGATTCTGGGTGTCAGTCAGTCAAACGAATTACCCAAAATAGAGATGTCATAAACCAGTTCTTAGGAATAACCATGTTGGAAGGCATTTCAAAAGTGTCAAGAGTGGCAGACCCTTATATATATATATATATATTTTTTTTTTTTTTTCTTTTTTACTGAGCTCATACCTGGATTCAGGGGAAGTCACCTGAGATGGCTCTTGGCCAGGCCAGATAGCCCTCGGTGAAGGAGAACAGATGATCTTGGAGGAGCCTGTTCTGCTTGTCTTCCACGTGACCCAGTACACCGCTGAGCGCTGGGTCGGTTGACACAACCTCTCAGGCCTGCCGGGCGGGCTGTCCAGCCTGTCTTTGATGTTTATAAAAATGGCATCCTCATTAAAGCAGAGAACACAGAATCATGCCACCTCAAGGACACGTCCCCCCCTTGTGAGAGGGGAATCAGGTCAAGGCTGGCACAGACTCCCCGCGCAGGTGGCGTCGTCTGGTGTCTGAAGACGCAGCACAGCCGGTCCCCTGGTTTCCCTGACCAGAGGGGGCTCATCGAAGCTCTGGGGAAAGTCCTCTTTGCCATTGGATTTCAACCAGATGCAAATTTTCTTTGTTTAAAGATACAAGGAGGAAGGAGGAGAGTGTTTGGAAGAGGATGTTGATTTATCGCCCTTTAAAAATGGAACATGACAAAAATCTCCACTGAATTGTGCTGGTTCCATTTAAAATATAACATTGACCCTAATATCTAACTTCTCAAAAGAGACTCGGAGTCCTGGAAACCATACTTTGTACTGTTGGAAAACTAAATATTTTTCAGCAGTATTCCTCTTTATTTCTGCTACTGTTCTATTTCTCATATAGTTTTCTACGGTAATGCAGTAATTTGAACAGCAGTGTAACCAAAGGAATGCAGTGATGGGAAATGGTAATAGTATTTACCATCTGAGACTCTTATTCTTTACCATTTTGCAAAGATACTATACACATTCTTGATGCAGGTCTCTTTCTTCATTTAGCTCGAGAATGAATAACAACTTTCAGAAGTGACTTGTTAGCCATTTTATGCATATTTTATGAATTAGATTCCTCCCAACCATGACTATTTGACTTACTATTTGACTTTTACATTTGAAATACCTTTACGGTCACTTTTCCATTGACTTTTTAAAAAAGCACACATTTTTAAATGGCAAATAATTGTTAGACAAAGACTTTCAAGAAAAAAGACACAGAAGAAAGTATTCTTTCCTGGGGTGCCTGGTGGGACGCAGGAGTCATTTCTAGAATGAAGACTAGGCTTCCCTAATTACATTTCAATAATAAAATATTTTTAAAGGTAAGGGGATAAAGTTCCTGCTCAGCTCAGTATTTGATGGTTTATATTGGGAACAAATTGCACTTTGGTGTTATTTAAGTCTCTCTCTCCCCGCCCCCCTCTGGCCTTGGGCGGTAAGCGTAGCTGTTCAGGCACTGAATTCAATTGAGCTGTATTGATTGTTGCTGTGCTCTTCTTGCCTAAGACCTGCTTATGTAACATGTAGCAGAGCCAGACAGAAATACGCCTTCGTAACTCTGTAAGCAAACCACTGACGGGTATTTTGGTCCTTTTTTATGCTCCCAAATTTTGGCTGTGATTGTGTGTTGGGGGATGTTTTCCACTCAGCTATCTATTTCAATACCCATAAAGGTCCTTTAACTCAAGTTCTCCTGAAGGTTAAAATGGGTAGAGGGCGAGCGGGCCCGCACTCTTGGCGGGGAAGGCTGTACCTGTGTGTCTTCTACGTGCTGGGTTGTTTTCAGATACAGATACAGAAACAAGAGATGCTTCCTGTTTTAACTGGTGATCCTTTCCACCTAGGAAAAACTGATTCCACTTGTTGGAGAAGACTTTGAATCCCTGCTGCCGTGGTCTTTGGCTTGTGGCCTGCCTTGGTCATTGTGCCTCACTTCCCCCCAGGGCCCAGCAGTACATATCTCTTCCCGCTCCGTGCAATCTTCCTGAGATGGGGTTTCAAGCTACGACTGTCTTTTGATTTACGTTGCTCAAATTTGAGAATTAAAATACATCCCTTTTCAGCTTAACTATTTTAGTTGTTGTATGTCAGTTCTCAATAGCAAAGAACCAAAAGGCTTCCCTTTGAACTTAAAACAGTCTGCAAAAGAGAAGGCATGTATTGGGCAAGAAGAACGTGGATGCTGAAGCTAGTCTCTTTGAGCTCCAAGTCTTGCTCCAACAACCACCACCTACGCATGTGATCTTGGGCAGATTCCCTAACTTCTCTGTGTCTCAATCCTTTCATCAATGAAGATGGAGCTGTGGCAGTTCCTATCGTGTGGGGTTATTTGGAGGATGACACGAGTCTTCTCATGTGAAGGATCTAGAATGATAATTTGAAAGGAGCAAGTGCTCAAAATTTGTAGGCTCTTTCTATCGTCTGTTTTATTAGTTTTTCCAGAAGCTATGCACAAAATCTTTTTACTTGAGGTTTTAGTTCTCTGTCTCTCTGAGTGCTCCAATCTAGCCCAAGCAAGTGCTCTCATCCCTTCAGCTTAGATCACTAGGGAAGTGAGGAACATTATTAAAATCATGAAATTTCCTAAATTTTAAGTACACATCTAGCACTTGTGAGCCTATCAACTTGGTAGGTATTGTGAAGAAGAGCCCTTTTGTGTCTCTTTTCAAAAGATTGTGATTAGGACGATGCATTCGGCTGATTTCAGTGTCCGTCGTTTGGGCTAGGTGAAAGAACCTGGAAGCTTAGAGATAGAATGCATCTGGAGATCCCATCTTTGTTTTCCTGTTCTGCCCAAGTTGAGATCTCTTGTACTCTCTGTAATGTCAAAGATGATGTAGCATTGAGATGACAGTGCTCTGGGACAGTCTTTCCATCACCGGGTAGCCTCCCTGATTAGCTCCATTGTTCCCCTTATTGGAACTCCCCGTTTGTTCATCCTCTGATGTGGATGCCAGGCACCCTGGTAGAAATAATAGGGCATGACCTTCTCTACCTAATTACCTTGGCTTTGTTTCCAAGGGCTTACGTAAATGGTGACTGTGAAGGAGGAAATGGCCATGATTTGTAGGACTGACGTTCTTGTCTCTCCATTCTTCCCAGACCTTATTTGTAAATGTTTAAATTTAGATCAAAGTGCCTTGATCAAGCATGCTCATTAAAAGTGCCCTAACTTTCATACTTGCCCCGACACACTTCTTTACACCCAGCCATTTTGAACTCTATTATTGGAAAATAAAAGGAAATAGATTAAAATCGCTTAAAAATGTTGGACTCCTTTCACATGAGATGAAACATCAGAACTTCTCTGCTGCAAAGGATGCTGTCTGCAGTCGCCAGTTAAGCAGGAGATTTAAAAGATTTTTGAAGGGCAGCTAATATTTTCAGTTCTCTTCCCTTTGACTTGATGCCATACCTATGATTTGGGGTTGCTCTTCAAATGCACAAATCAGTTTGGTACTCAAAATTCCAAAACTTAACAGTTCTTTTGAGCGCAAAGAAATTTTTGCACAGCTTAAAAACTGCTTTTTTGTGTATGGTAGTCAGAAGGCCTGAATGAAGAGCTACCATCAGGACCGAATTGTAGTTGATTAATAGCAATGCTGAGATGCAAAAAGATGAAAAATATGGGCATGAATTTTTTTTTTTTTTTAATGTGGAGCTCTTCCATGTTAAGGGAATTCTAGTCTGAAACTAAGGCAACTTGCAATATGCACAATTCTTCACAACAGGGGGAGACACACAGATCATATGAACCATGAAGAGAGCCGCCATCTGGAAGACTTTACTCTCTAATGAATTTTACCAACGTAACATTTAAAATCATTAATATTGTAGAAGACATTTGAGATAACACAGACAAAAATATGCAAATAAGTGAGGATATGTGATGCTTTTTGTCTAAAAATTTGTAGATCCTTTGCATGTGGATGGTCTTATCCCTTCCTTACCCTTCCCTGGGCAAACATGTGTATCAAAACTGCATTTACCATTTTCCATTCCAAATACATGCTACTGGGCTTCCATTTGATAATCTGCAAACCCGTGAATCCAGGAGAGCCCACAGCCATCACTGGTTTGTCGGCATCTTAGGACATGCCCAGGATCCTTGTTCTCTACCTCCCGGCCTGGCTGCCTGGCTGGATTTCCCTTTTACCATCTCTTATCTGGTTCTTTCTTGGGTTTCCTTTCATTTTGCCACATCTTGTCTTTTCTGCATTCTTCACAATACCTACTAGACAGGCAATAAATATTTATTGTCTTGAAGTTTGTAATTGTCCTACTTAATTCTATCGTTCCGTACATACTGAAGGTGGGGGGGGGGACCCAAAGAGAAGACACGTGCTATGGAAGTAAATGCAGTAATGCCAATATAGGCACACAGAAGAATCTTCAAGACTTTTCCACCCCAACAGGGAACCAAAGATAAAGTTGCTGATTTATTCTGTGCTTCAAGTCCACATGCATAGACTTAAAAATGCTTTTAAAATTCAAGGGCATAGAGAGATGAAGGAGAGACAATTTTGTGAGCATAGTTTTTCTTCATGTACAAAATCTAGAGTCTCTGGTTTATTAGGTTGAATCATATACGAACGTGCCATTTTTGCAGAGCAAAATACTTGAATATCAGGAATTTCTTATGGCTTGACCTACTAAAATTAGCATACACATGAAATAGTAATTTTAAATTCAGAAGTGTTTCTGTCCGGGAAGACAGACGTTGGCATCTCCACGTCAAGTTAACTGCACGCAACCAGCAGCAACTCACACACATTATGTCACAATAACTCGGATTGTCTTTCTTCTCAAGGGCAAAAGCACAGGAGAGAAGTCTTCTCTATCATGTGGCAAATCTCCCATCACGGAATGGAACAAGGCTTCTCTGGAGTTCCTTTTTCCTTGCATAAACTTGAGGCTTAGTTTGAAATCCAAGGCAAGAATAATACTTTTGCCGAGACGGCAATGAGAACGTAAGTGAACCTGGAAAAGCCCTACCTGGCAAATGAGCTTTCTTGAGCCCTGGGAGACTTTAATTAATGTTAATGGAGAAACCTCCTTCAAAACCCAATTAAGCACTTAAATGTGTTCTTAATGATCTCTGCTCCCTGAGTCAGGGTGTGGAGAGGGGAATTGATTTAACACCAGAAATAAAAATATAAATGTTCATGGGTCCTCCGCACTGCTTTTTCTGTGGAAGCTTTGCTTTCTCTTGGTAAACAGGCTTTCCTCCAGACTTCTCATGCACCCTGAATCTCCGACCCCTTGTCCTGCTCTCTTGAACGATGCCGTGCAAAGGTTAGCAGCTGAGCCAAAGGCATTCTTCAATGCATAATAACAGTTATATAAAGCACTTTTAAAATACAAACAGATTTTGAGTACCTAATTATGCTGCAGGTGTTGCCTGTCCCCCAGCATGAGAAATGATCCTCACACTCTCTTAATCACAGGGCTGACTTAATGAAAACTCCCTGTCCTCAGAGAGAGAATGTCTTTCTCCAGCAGTCTGTCGTCCCCATCATCATAATTGGTATTGATGTTAGATGAGCGTGTATTTCCCATGATGTATCTCCACATTAAATTTTTTTGAAGTGACATCCAAAATGAATTTGCTCGTCTAGGCTTACTATTACTTCCAAATAGTTGAGTATCTCTGTCTGAAAGATGGCTTATATTTTATCTAACATATTTTGACTCTCAAATTGTTTGATGCTGGAAGCCAAAGGCAAGACAGTTCTAGGAAATACTATGAAACATTCACATGACAGAGCGTCTATGAAGCTGGTGGCCTGGAACCATCGAAGGTAATGGATTTGCAGAAGAGAATCTTAATAATTAATATGGAGAGTTTTTCAGGGAGGCAAGTAGAAAGGTCATCAACCGAGAGTCTCTGAAATCCTTCCACTTGTATTTTACCCTTTTGTTACTCTCCATATGTATGTTGTTCCAAGTAACAAAATAAATGACTCGAAACGACCAGATTCTTTTCGGTGTATGTCTGAGATGAACTTGATGACAGACTGTGTTGGGTGGTTCCCGTCATTATTTGTCTCTCCAGCAAAGGTATACGTGTAACTTCTGGGCCTTTCCCCATGTGGTGGCTCCATGGTCTTTTCTTGCCTGCTTCCCTTACTTTCCTGCTTTCCTGAAACTGGGTTCTTCTTCCCATTCGACCCTTTGAGATGCAGGATCTTCCAATTATACAAGAGATGTTTGATGATTTCATTTCCCTGAATTATACTGTCAATCTGGCAACAAGGAGATCATTCCGATAGAATTATAGGAGCTACATTCATAATTTCATGCTGCCCCGTTGCCTTTATAATGTGTTTTCAAACAGGCTACAGTAGATTAGAGCCACCATTAGCCTCCTTTGAGATTCACCTTCGTGGACATCACTGTTTATCTAAATTAACCCAAAATCCAAATTGATCAATAATGGCCCCATTCCTCTTACCAGTGTATCTGGCATATGCTTCTCACGTGATAGATACTTAGTAAATGTTGGCAGAAGGAGAAAGCCAGTTTTTAAAAAGGCAGCTCATTATTCTACCAGCGTGTGTTACACATAGCTCGCATTTTGAAATATGGGTCTTTCTTTGCCAACACATACCACTGGCAAAGTCTTATTAGACTTGACTTTCCTTACATGTGTATGATTATTTTACCCTTCCTGAAGTCCTGTGAGGTTGGGATTGCTCAAGGAAGCTCAAGGGAATAAGCTGAGTCCAAATAAATACACTCCTTTAACATACACCAAGGAATAAGTGGCAGGGCTCATGGCTTCCCGTGGCTCCTTGTCCTGTGAAGGAGTCTATTCCTCCACCATATACTCTTCTCCATTAGATGGTCAACCTCATCTTGTAAAACTGGCATATATGGGGAGTGTGGGATTGTTTCAACCATACCTACTCTCTTGTTTATCAAGACATGAAAATCACCAGTATTGTGCCATCTCGTATTATGTAACGAAGATGTTTCAGAAAAGCAGCTCCCTAGGATTTTAACTTAGGATAATTACCAAGATAATGATCAGAAGGTCTGAATTCATTCAGAATCACCGTTTTGATGTTTCAAAGCCCTCTACAGATATGCTGTTTACTAAACACTTTCCTTACGACTTTTACAAATCTTGTGTCTTGAACATCTTTAGGAGCTTGCAATAATCAAGCCCATTCAATAAATCTTCATAGATGAGCAAAGCTCAGTGCCAGACATGGGTGCCTGTCTACATATGTCAGAGAAAGTTTTGTCCTAATGACAAGTCCAGGAGATGGAAAACTGCCTTAACATTATCATTGCTGAAGGAGAAATTAAGGTAACCACACAGTAGGTCTTAGAGGATTCACAGCCAGTGAGAACCACAGGATTTAAAGGCATCTATAGTGGTCATCTGAGGGGCGACTAAGGCTGGCCATGCTTATTGTCTACAAAAAATCCTCGGGAGATCTACACACACAAATGAAGGTCTATGTGGAATTACACAATATCTGTTTTGCAAGATGGAATGTATGCGGAAAGGGGTGAGGACTTTGACTGAAATAGGAAGAGAGCTGTTGCAGATGGATGGTCCTGCCTCAAGGAAATTTCCATGCAGCTCTGACGATGTGTTGAGGCACTCAGTCTATACTACTCTTTCCTCGGTCTTAGGACCTGAGCTGAAGGCAGATGCTTAACCCACTGAACCACCCAGGTGCCCTAGATGTTGACATTTTTTAGACTGTAGGTCTAAGAAATGCAAGCATCAGGATCCCATATTTCGTTACTCCCTCATTTTATTCCCCAGCGAATGAGAATCCTTTCCGAGTGGCTTCTTACTTGGGGACAGCCTAAAAGAAACAAGCTACCAGATAATTCTCACTAGAAAAGAAGCACTTTCCATCTAAATGTTGACACATTCCAATAAAATTGTAATTAACATTATTTTGCTCTTAGAATAGAAAACGGAAAAGATATTTTCTAGCTGAATCTGGTTTTAAATCATGGAGAGAACTGTCTATTATAAAGGTTTGATTGATTGATTGATTGATTGATTGATTTGACAGGAAGAGAGAGACAGCAAGAGGGAGAACACAAGCAGGGGGAGTGGGAGAGGGAAAAGCAGGCTTCCCACTGCAGGGAGCCCAATGTGGGGCTCAAACCCAGGACCCTGGGACCACGACCTGAGCCGAAGGCAGACACCTAATGACTGAGCCACCCAGGTGCCCCAAGAACTGTGAATTTTAACAAATAAAATCAAACTCTCTCTCTGTATATATATATATATTTTTTTTTTCTTAATGAGGACATGTATGTTTTAGCTACACAATACCTCCCACATACTGAATTCTTCATTATTTATTTTCATTTTTTTTTAGTTGAACTACAGTGGATACCCAATGTTACGTGAGATTCAGTTGTACAATATAGTGATTCGTTTACCTTATGCTGCTTTCCCAGGTCCATCTACCATCTGTCACCTCCCGGGGCTGTTACAAGGCCGTCGACCCCATTCTCTAGGCTGCGCCTTTCAGTCATCGCAGGACTGAAATGAGACTTTTGCCAGGATTTTCCGATTTCTTCACCTGATAATATACATCTCCCCCAGAGTCTTCCCTCCAGTCTGTTCTCCGGATGTCGGTGACATCAGTGGTGACGTGGGTCTACACCCCAGGCACTCACGGCAGTAAATCATTTTCCTTCCAGCTCCCTGACCCTCAACAGAACAACCTCAATGAAGGGTACTCAATTCTGTAAAGACTTTTGGGAGTCACAGCTCTACCCCCAGGGGGTGGGGAAGAAAATGTAAGGAGTGCTCATGGATGTGGGTTTTCTTGTTTGGTGGGTTTTTGTTTTGACTCTAAGGCACCCCTGGGCTCTTATTCTAGGCAGGTGGTGTTTCTCCCCTTGATATGGTAATGCAATTTGGCCAAATGTAAAGAAAATGTGTGTGTGTGTGTGTGTGTGTGTGTGTGTGTAGTGAAAGTATGCGAACATAATGGTATTTTGATTTCATTTTTTTAGTATCTCGATGTAATGAAGCTGAATGACAAGTTAACTTTGTTACTGGGGTTTCCGAATAGGTATTTTAAAATGTATTCCTGGGTCTCCCGGGAAGGAAAGATGGGTGGCTCCGTCCGTGCAGTATCCAACTCTTGATGTCAGCTCAGGTCTTGATCTCAGGGTTGTGAGTTCAAGTTCCGTGTTGGGAGGTGGGGGGAAGTGTTCCATTTACACACGGGTCTGTCTCCTCCCCACTCCGGCCCCTGCTGTTGGCGGCATTTTCATTTTAAGTGTTCCCGTGAGTCTTCCCATTTTCCTATTTCCAGGTCTGTTTTATTTTATCTCCATTGGGTCTTGCTGTTGTTTTCCACTGAGAATCACGAAGAAAATCAATTTATTAGTCACGGATTCTCTCCCATCGTGATAAACTTGTAATGACTAAGGCCTTATTTGGTTTTATCTATGCGTTGTATTCTTTTACTTTTTTCAGTTGTCGTTTCTATGTTTTAATGATGGCCCAGCTTTCTATTTGGCAGCTTTTCTTTGGTTTTTAAAGCAAACAATTAGGATTTGTGTATTAAAAATCACATTTTAAAAAACAGTTTGGGGGTTTAAGCCACAAAGATATCACTGCTATTGATTCAAAATGATCGTTAAGGGTCCCTGGAAGGCGCAGTTGAATAAGTGTCTGATTTCGGGTCAGTCATGATTCGTGGGTCCTGGGATCGAGTCCAGCATCAGTCTCCCTGCTCCATGAGGAACCTGCTTCTCTCTCTCCTTCTCCCCCTGCTTGTGCTCTCTCTCTGTCAAATAAATAAATTAAATCTTAAAAAAAATAAATAATAAAATCAACTTTAAGCCTTATTATTTGAAATTGAATAAAACCAACTTATTAAAAAATGAATAGTTATTTCAGGGACTATGGCAGTCAGCTCAGCAAAGCACTACGAAGAAGCCAACTTAGTTCAAAGCTCGAAGGCCTTGTCAGGGACACAAAGCCCATGAGCCGTTTACTAACCAGCCTTGCCTTGACCCACGGTGTATACCTGATACTCAAACACGGACGCATCATTTATACGGGCTGTGATTTATGCTTTATTGATACCTTTGAACATGCGTTCTCAACACAGAAGAGTCTTCAAATTTAATATCCGGATGTTCTGATGTGAGTCTACATAATGATATGAAAAAGTACTTTCTTAATTTAATTTAGGCATTTTTCTGGTACAGTTACGGACTTGCTGTCAGGCTTTCCTCTGAATGAGAAACTAGGTGCTGCTGTCTTCATTCCAAACAATAGAGAATAATCCAGCCTGCTCTGAGGGTGCCCCTTCCACTGTTACAAGCAATTTGATTATTACAGTAAATCCCATTAATTATAGTTTTCAGTAATAGTGAATATTGTATTGCCTCAAACAAGGCACTGTTCTGTGACAAGCGTACTTCTGCGGTGGTGCTAAGCGCCGGGTGAAAGGAAGCAGACCAAGAGGAGCGGTCAGCCTGCGCACCCAGTACTGTGCCAGGTCTAGTTCTGCAGCAGGGGGCCAAGGTGTCTTCTCGTCCTACGGTCTTGTGCTCCTAAGCACAGTATTTGCAGGGTGAGTGGAAAGGGTCCATTAGCCTATATTCCTATTCTTAACTCCACGGATAGCACAATTTATTTTTCTCCAAGACATACACAACATACTTGGAGAACAGAAAATGCACTATATTTTACTAACCTGCAGGGTAAGACTATGAAAATATGGGACACAAGAACATCCAGTTAATAATTCTCGTAGGAAATGTTTTAGGGAGGAATGAGAAAGCCTTACCTTTCAACCTGACGGCTTGCCTTAATTTGAATTATGAAGCCGTTGAGCCTGAGTGAACTTATCTCTATGTTACCTTAAGCACCTTAACTTTACCACCCGAAGACATGATTTTTTAGACAACTACAAGATCTAAAATATTAACAGACTACATCTTGCTTAATCTCTGTGTTCATTCAAGACGTAGATGAACAGAAAAATTCAGGAAGAAAATGTTTCCCTCTTCCGCTGTGCCCCCCAAATTGTTGAAACAGTTGAGAGTGCAAAAAAAAGGAGTTATTAACAATGCACTTTGATTAGGCTTAACAAATTATTTAATTTTCATAGGATGCCTGCCAATAAATGTAGTATTAGCAGTTGCAGATTCAAGTCTTAGCAGCTCAGTCTGCTAAGTAGTAACAATCAGAAATAATGGCTTTTTACCACTCCCAGTGCTAATTAAACTCAGCACCATGATGGTTTATCCAAAATTGTATAATTTTAGCCAGCTTCTACTGCTTAGTCTCAAAGAATGCATCAGGGGAAATGGATATCATTCAGTAACTAGACTAGTCATAGAAATAATTAAGGGTTGGTCCAGAAAACAAATTCTACTAGACAGAGCAGGAAGGATCCACTTCACTGGCCTACACCATGTGGTCTCACCTTCAACTGATTTATGTACCAACTCATTCATCATTCAGGAAATAATAACCAAGTCCCGCCCAGGCCAGAGCCCCCCACTGGTAGATTTTTTCATTGATGAGTAAGGACAGACCAGATTCTTGCCTTCATTGTGATTCTATCTTTTATCTTGCCAGTTAGATAAAATCCATTAATATATGCTTGCACAGTCCAAGCAAATGCTCAGTTTAAATGTCTAGCCAACATAATGTCACAATCGGCATGACTTTTCCCAGTACTTAAAAAGTTTATAACTGCTGTTTTAATTAATTCAGCCTTCTCATAAGTGGTCTGTACACACCCAAGCCATTCATTGGGTGATCCATTGGCATGTGACCGGAAAAACAGTAAAATTCTATTCTATTAAGCTCTAGTCTATTCTCTGCAATCACTTGTGTTTGGTGTCTGTTTCATAATGCACATATTATACAATGGTTCATGTGTATACTTTATAAATCAATATTTATAAAAGGGAAATATGCTAAAATTTTTAAGCATGTGAATAACACACATTTTCAGCAAGTACTGTTTAAAATACATACAATTTAATATCACTTCTGTATAATGTAATAGTTGAATAAATGTTTATGGGAAAAATAACTAGGGTGAAGTGAGGAGGTAGATTTAGGACCAGGACTAGAAAAATAAGCTGCCTGATTGGTGGTAGCCATTAGTTCTAGTGAGAGGCTTTTTTTTTTCCCCCAGAGATAATTCTGGTTCCTTCTTCATTAACAACAATATTACTTGTGTCACCAATGCTAGAGTTTGAAGCTGTTAGTAAGACCACAAACGTGATCCTTTGCAATATTTAAAATCTTTCACTATTGAGTAAACTGCAGAAAAGTTGCTAAAATATCTTATTGAAATATGCAGTAGATTACAAAGTGTAGAAAAAGTTTGACTCTCCAAAGCTCACCCCCAGAGGAGGGGTTCCCCCCAGCGCAGGAACGACTCACAGGAGCTCCTAGAGGTTGACACTTATCAACAACTGGTGTGGGTGGTGGTGGGAGGTAGCTGGGGAAGATGACCCCCGTTCTCAGCCTGGCTCTGTTCTCTTCTGCTGTGAGACTTTGGCCAAGTCGCTGGTCTTCACACTTGTAGAGCTGGAATAATCACACTCCTCTCACGTAGCTAATGCTTTGAAGACACAGAGCAGGATAACTGATGCTAGCAAATATTTAATTATCTGCTTCCACCCGCCGTCCTCCCCCTGCCCCTTGTCCTGCTTCTTTCCTTCCTGTATCACAAGCACGCGGGCACCTACGCCCTCTCTTAGACGAGCCATGTCACTCCTTCTCATGGACTGTCCCCTTCTCGGGTCCAGAAACCTCCTCCCCTTCCGTCATTGGGGACCTCTGCTTTCTCCAAGCGCAGGAGCCTGATCAGAGCGCGCCCCCAGCTGGTCTTGCTTGTCTCCTTTAGTCTCACGATGCTATTTTTGATGCCGGGAAAAATGTCTTATGGTGAAGTTTTAACCTGCCCTGCACCCCCTGCTCTCAGGAGTATTTACATCATGTCCGGCTCACAGCCTGCTCTCAATAAATAATTCTGGATTAACAGATAGACAGAAGCCTCAGTTAGCTTTTCTGTTTCATGATGACAAGCTCTAAGTTTGTATCCTAATTGGAGTTTTGAAGTGTTCACTCTGTGACTACTTTTTTAAGATGTTTATTTCCTTATTTGAGAGAGACACAGAGCATGAACAGGGGAGAGGGGCAGAAGGAGAGAGAGCAGCAGACTCCCCGCTGAGCAGGCAGCCTAAGGCCAGTCAGGACCGCAGCCCAAGGCAGAGGCTTCACGGACTGAGCCACCCAGGCACACGTCCCTCTGCGCCTTCCTAAAGCTATAAATTCTAAGAGGATCACAGGCACTTTTCTGACAGTCACTACAGACCAGTTTTAAATAAATAGCATATGCGAAGGGCCACGTGACATGTCGCTGTCCTCCCAAGGCACCGGTCTGCTCCTCGTCTGCAAGGACAGCTGTCGTGTCTCCGCGCCCCCGCCCCTGGCCGCCCGCAGACACATGAAGATACAGCAGGAAACCCCACGAGGCTCCGTGTTGGCTCCAGTGGTGCATCGACTCCGATGGCAAAGGCCCAAATGCTCACCTCTGTGGGAGACAGGAGGTCTGCGAAGATGAAGAAATGAATACGTCTGAACTTAGTGACTCTAGAAATGAATACATCTGAACTTAGTGACTCTGCCGATTACTTTTTATAGTTCTACTGAATGCATCGGTATTTTCTAAATATATTTTAGATTCTTCAGTTCAACACTGATTCGTGCATTAACCTGCAAGCGTTCCACGTACTCTTACCTGAGTCTGGCAGAATATGGGCACTTTGACACAGTAACACATCCATTCTCCGTCTTTCCTTGGTAAATAATCCCTTCACAGGCCTAGAACTGGTTGTAGATTTCTTATCTACAGACTCTCGTCACTTCTCTTTCTTCCAAAGGCTTATTCCCGGCCTTTTCAGCCGGTTTCAACTTTCTAAACTTGATCAAGGCGTGGAACCCAAAACTGAATTTATACTGCTTTCTTGGAGCTGTGAATTCTGATAGGGTCACTGGTACTTTGGCGGCAGTTCCTATAAGCCAGGTTTAAGCACGCGGTGTGTTTAGAGGACCCAGTGACCAGCAATTCTGCTGCCCTCCCACGTCGGACTGGCTGATGGTCTACAAAAGGAACCTCATCCACTCCTGTACCCACAGCTACGTCCACACGTGGCTGAGACTTGGACGTAGTCTCCACGAACGAAATTCTTTCCTTTCCAAAGTCCATAGCAGAGCTCCTGATTTCTTTGTCACTAATACAAAAATCTAGAGACTCTGACTCCTTGAAAAAGATCTTTCTTGACACTCTAAGAAACGGCTGTTCACTGTAAGCTGAATTCACCTACTATCATCTCCATATTTCTTTCTGAGCGTGTGGTGAACATTTTGGGAAAGTTATGAATTCGTGGAATCTGTCTACAAAAACTGTTTAGCCAAAATCTCAGCCAAAGCAGCATGTCCATTTTTTTTTTTTTTAAGATTTTATTTATTTATCTGAGAGGAGAGAGAGAGAGAGCGTGTGAGAGACAGAACATAAGGCGGGTGCGGGGAGGGAAGGCGAAGCAGGCTCCCCACTGAGCAGGGAGGCCGACTCAGGACTCAACTCCTGGACCCTGGAATCGTGACCTGAGCCAAAGGCAGATGTTGAATGGACTGAGCCACCCAGGCACCCCAAGCATGTCCATTTTAAAAAACAAGTCCAGAATAAACTTACCCTCCAAAGCTCTGCAGACCTTCCCAGCCGCACCCCCTCCTCCCCACCGTGCCTCCTGTCTGCGTCCCAACCCCCACTGCTTGCCTCCCAACCCCCACTGTGCCACAGGACCTAAACCATGCCCGCTGTTTGGAAAGAGAGGTTTGGCCCATGAGGTAGGCTTTAAAAGTCTTATTTCTTAAGGATTTATTTGGCCTCCAGTAGAAGAGTTAGCTGATCCCATCGAAGACATCCGTAGATTCACTCTCCTGGAAGCTCATCAAAGTCTTCGTTTGAGCCCCTACTTGCACAGGACCTCAGACCAGGAGGACTGCCTCAGACTACCCAAATCACAAGACAGAGCTGTGCAGACGTGAGGCCTGTGAGCTGATTCTCCAACGAGCGTTCTGAGGAAGGCACACACAGGGCCCTGGGGCGCAAAATCACACAAGCGCTCCCGGCAGGGAAGGCAGAGCAGGGGGGAGCTCCGCGTTCAGGGCAAGCCCATAGGGGCCGTCCATTTCCAATCTTGAGAGTCCTGCGCCGACCTGTAGACAGGGCCACGCGGGATGGGAGGAACCAGTCTGTCTAATGTGGAGAGCAGCACAGAGGGGGAGTCGTGCCTGAAGTCATAACATGAGGTCCGTGGCTGTGTCCGTGCGGCAATCTAGGGGGGAGACTGATGGGGACACCATGGTGGTGGTGACAGGAATCAGGAGGCATGAGCAGGTGCTAGAGATACTTAGGAGGTGGATTTGGAGCTTAAACAGTTGTGGGAGAAGCAGAAGGGGGTGTCCGGCGTGACGCCCGGATTTCACACTTTTGCCTCTTCCTGGAAGGAAGTTGCCAAATTCCACTGTGGATGCGCAGCGATTCGGAGGGTAAATAACTGAAACCAAGACATGTTGGAGACCCTTGCAAGAGAGACCACACACGTGAGAGAGAAGGTCAGTGAGAAAGAAAGGGGCTGCGGAAACTAAGATTTTAGCTTCTGTTTCATAGATGGCCACTGATTCATCATGGGAGTGGATGATGCCCCCGAAGAATGTGTGGAGCAGAGTCTAGAACAGAGCCTGAGGGATTCCAACATTCTGGGGAGCAGCCAAGGAAACAAAGGTGACAACAGAGCCCCAGGTGCAGACGGGGAGGCCTGGCGGGGAGGGGCTGGCTGGAGCCCCACAGGCAAGGCAGGACGGAGCTCGGTCAATAGCATTCAAGGCTGCCAGGAGGTCAAATAAGAGAATAATCGATGCCAGCAGCTGGGTCTGTCATCACAGCGGCCAGCTTGTTCAGAAAGAGCAGCATCTGTGGAGTGGCTCCAGGCTGACGCCAAATAAGGGAAAACACATGTGGTAAGGGAGCGTGGGCAAAGCCAGGTAGGTAGGCATGAGAAGGAGAGGGGAAGGAGAAGCCGAGTTGGCTTTGTATCCCTGGGATAGCTCTGGAGATACAGGGACACATTCTCCGCTCAAATTCTCTGCCTGTTTCCTCTTTGCATGGGGTTTCCTCTTTGCGTCTCTGGTTACAGAAGTTCCGTGAAAATGCTCTGCTTTTTGTCATCTGTAGCATCTCACGCGTGTCCACAGACCTCGGGAACAGCATCCCGGCCGGCAGACTGGCCCGGCATGTCCCCGCCTCGAAGGGCCCCCTCTCTTGTGCCAAAGGAGCCCAGGGCTCTGGTGCGGTGGAGAGCACAGTTTGGGTGGCCTTGGAAATGTAGGACATCGCCCGGAAGCCAGAGGAGTTCTGAAGTTCAGGGAAAGGACCAAGTGCTGTAACAGCATCCCGAAGTGGGTCATCGACAGACACTGGAAGACATTTGCATCTTTTTTAGGAAATGGAGCCAAGGCATCGCCCTGGAGGACAAGGCGTGCTGACACGGGAGGGTCAAGGAGCTCGGAGCTCGGTGCACTGTCCGTCTTAATACATGCCACAGAAGCCTGAGCTCATCCGTAAGGCAGGGGTTTGTTTTCCTGTTTCCCTCATAGAATACATGAGCGTTGCTGGGCTCTGGGTGCACTGTGCTTTAACGAGACATGGACACGAATAAAGAAGAAAGCAGACACTTGGACACAAGAGTGTCTTGACTTCCACCGCCGTCCACAAGCGCAACAGCACACCGCGTGCATCGAGGTGCTCAGCCGACGATCACGCCCATAACCAGCTCTTCCACACTCACACCCAAAGCTTGGGCCACTATTGCCTCAGAGCTGACAGGAAAGCACCTAACAAAACAGATCAACGCACCTTATAAACGTAGGAAGGCTGTCCTTGCTAACGATTGCGGAAATAGGACAGCAACCTTTTAATAGGAAGATGACAGCCACTTTCGATTCCAGACGTTTTCCTTAATGATAAAAAATAACCCTGGTTATTTTTTTCAGCAAGCCAACGTATATTTGCCCCGTAAACCTGCTGACTGAAACAGACACGGCTCTGGGGGCAGAAGGCAGGCGTATTGAACAGGAATGAGAATCTCCGCTTCTATTGGAGACATTAATCTTACGCGTTTTTGAAAGGCTCTCCACAGGATTCGCCACATCCAAATGGAATGTCCAGAGCCAAGAGAAGTAATGTGAACCCGACATGGTTTAGGCTACGACCATTTTAAATGGCAGTCCCGTTTGCCGTGAGGATTCAGGGCCCCACGCATAAGTCTAATGAACAAAATGGTGACTAGTTTAGGCTCATCCTTCTACCCATGTAAACCGGTCCTTTGCAGAGGCCAGCAGCTTACCATCGCTTCCCATAATTGGGAACCAAGCAAAGAAGCCCCCACCACCCGGTCTACTTCTTGAGATTTTCAGATGTTCTCCTTTAGGCCATGTTTATCACCTTCTGTGTTGCACCTCTAAGTCACTAGTCGTTTGCAAGGGGTGCAGAGCGGAGTGCGTGCGGGTGAACAGATCGTTTGCGCGTCCTTCGGGAGCGTGATGGCAAACATCGCTCTCCAGACGTAAGAGTTCCCCTCGCGCTCGAGCGGGCGTGTGGGTGGATGTAGTTCAGCCGGGAGTTGTCCTGACCCCAGCGCCTCGTCGGAGGCCAGCGTGAAACCCCAAACGTACTTAAACGTTGCTGTATGTTGACCCTTTGACAGATGTTTTCCACTTGGGGATACGGGGGTGGGCTTGTGAAATCCCTAAAATAACGTTTAGTGGATAGAAGCTTCCATTGTAGAAGCCCCTGTTGTTTCATCCCCAAATTACTGCTCAGCATCCGAGGCTCATTGATGCCAGTGAGGACACCTGGGAGTGTCCTCTCTAGAGGAGAAAGCGAGGCCCTGATAAGAAGAGACTGCTGACCTCCCTCCCTACAGAGCTTTTATGAGGAGAAGAAAACTGGATTGACTTTCCATCATGTGCTTTGGTTTGAAAATCCTTTCGTACTTTAACAGAAATCAATCATTTCGTTTCTTCAGCTTCGTGCCACTGAAAACCATCCAACTTTCTCCAATTCCCTTCCTCAAAACATTCTAGAAGGGCACGGAATAGTTTCTCAGAGCCATTCACTTCTCTCACCATCCTACCGAGAAGCCTCCTCACAGCACACTGGCGAGAGCTCACTGAACTCAGTACCTCCCAAGACGGCCCGTTTTATTCCTGTGCATCTCCTGGGGCAGGAACGCTTTTCAGGCAAGAACACCACAGACCTGTCTGCCTTCCCTTTCACACTCAAAAACTGCAGCCTCTGATTTCACACTCAAAAATTCTTGGCCTCGGCACATGGCAGCAATGCCCTTAAAGTAAAAAATAAAGACCTCCCCTTTCCCCTTTCTTTTTCTGCCCGGAGCTTTCCCTAATGGCTTTCTGACAGATCGCGTCGCAGCACTCAAATTTTAGGAGATGTTTAAGGCTCCTGTGAGGAAACTTCCATTGCATTTCGAAAGTCTCGGAGTTCATCGAAACCTGGCCAGACAGGTGGGAGGTGGCCTCCCATGGGCGGTCCAGAGTCCTGAGCACTTCTGTCCATAGCTACTAGCTGATATTAATAAAAAGCACTTTCGCTACTTACTAGACCTTAATGCAAAAAAATCTGCAAAGGAAATACAGTGGCAGTAGCATTTAAGGAACTGTTTTAAGGGGGAAAAATGGATCCATTCCGTTGGGTGATGCAAAAAGAATGTGTGTATTTCCCTGCAGACTCCAGTATGCAATACCCCATCCCCACTGTCTACGAGAGGGGACAAAGTTGTGCCCAAGATGGTGTCTACCAGGGCCAGGATGGGACTTGCTCTTCAGAAACCCCTTGATTTTGAAAAATGGTGCAAAACCAAAGTAGGAGGCAGAACGAAGAGCACATTCTGGCCCATAAAAATACCTGCAACTTTCTGGAATTAAACTGGGGCATTCCCTAAGAGCAAAGAGGGATCTCTACATCTAACTACCCAGAAGTATGCGGAATGTCAGAGCTCCTTATAATGGAGGTTTACTGTTAGCGGTGTGTACACAGTCCACTTCCCCTAGTACCGAGAAAAGGAAATTAGAACCAGGAATCACAAGATAGAGACCGCCATGCCTAGGTCAGGGCTTGGTTTATATTACAGATGTCCTCTATCAGATGATACATTGTGTCCAGAATGTCCGATGGCATTTTGGGACAATGCAACTGCTGTAGGCAGTTGGACAACCACTCCCTCTTCTTTCTTCCAAAACTCATCCTCCCAGCCTCTTTCTGACAGCAGGCGGCACTTCCCCACTTGCCACCTCTGTCCCCGTGGCCCATATCCACACACCTGACCGTGTTGTTTCCACACGGAATTTAAGAAATCAGGAGTTCCCTCAGCTATTGCGGTATCGTTTTTCTAATATATGCTTTTATGTGAAGATGTGTTCAGAAGACCTATGGGATTATAAATTATTTGTATGTTTCCCTCTCACATTTTAAGGAATTATAAACCCTTATAAATAAAGTACTGATGGGCATATCTGGTGGCTCAGTTGCTTGGGCGTCCGACTCTGGGTCCTGGTTCAGGTCTTGATCTCAGGGTTGTGAGGTCAGCCACCATCGCCCCCCACTGAGAGCGTGCAGCCCACTTAAATTAAATAAGTATATAATAGATAAATAAATAAGGGATGACAGCAACTAAATTACTCAGCTGTCTAGACTTACATCTGAATTTCACATGTTTCCCATTTTACTGCCATGGAGGCACCTTTGATCAAAGAATAGTTTCACTTTGCTCAAACTGATGCAAAGTTATGAATAAAATTTCAGCACCACACAGACATCGGCCAGGCACTCACCATTTGGTGCTGATGTCAGATCAATTCCACCAACTCCTTGTGATTTTACAAGTTCTTCTTAAAAAAAAATTTTCAGATTAAACATAGCATAATTTTGAAGACATAGGATCTGGAGTCCGATAGAAAGTGGGTTTGAATTCTGGATATTTAATTTACTTCCATTACTAATTATCATTTGTATGCAAAGCATGACTTACAGTTACCTCCTAGGTGTGTCCTGAGAATTTACGCGGGGGTGGGGGGGGGGAGCCTGAACCGTGCTTAGGATAAAGTTGACAAACACTAGGTACTGTTCTTCCTCTTGTTGGCAAGGGTTCCTGAGCTCTTAGCGGACATTTAACGTAAACCATCGCGTTTCTAGGTAGGACAGAGTTGACGAAATCTTCCCCGAATATCAGACGAACAGCAGCCCTTGGTGCCTAGGATCTGGGGACTACCCGAATCACAGTGACCTGGACCATAGATGGGTGCTTTCCTCTTTGTTTTCTTTGGACTCAGGTGCAGTTTATTTCCTTATAATAGAAAACGATCTTTTCTTCAATTATTATTTTTTTCCTAAATAGCTCTCAAACACAGAGATAAATGGGGTCACAATCGTTCCACACTTAGAGTAACTAAACACGAACGCGCACTCACGTGCATCGGGCGGTGTTGTCTAAGGTCCAGGTTGGGGTTTTGGTGAGGTTTCCTTCCCACCCTCCGAAACACACCAACGCACGTTAGGTCTGACCGAGTTTGGGTGCTTCCAGGCTTGGGGGTGATGAGGCTTTCAGTGCACTCGCGAGTCATCAATGTAATTCCCAGGGCTCCCGGCTCTGTGCCCTGGAGCCCAAGCCCTCGCTGGCCTGGCCGGGCTGGTCTGCACCACCCGCTGGCTCTGGTGGCAGGGGACTCAGCGCCATCTAGTGTCCACTGGCAGCATAGCTAGACCGACTTCCTGCTCAGAACCAACTCCCCTTGCACACTGCAGTTGGTGACCGCAAGGGACCACACATTTGATTACGGTGTTTTTTGTTTTGTTTTGTTTTGTTTTTTACTTTCTGTATCACTGGGTGTTGAAACTCCAGGCTCTGATGAGCTCCGTTGTTTTTCAAAGGAGCTACATCAACTCCAGTGCTGTGGCCCCGTTCCCATTCCCTCAAGGCTCCTTCCCCCCCGTGTTCTGCTCTGTGGCAGACTTCTGTTGCTCTGTTGTCACCCCCTGCAGCTGGTGTTGTGTACAAGAGCTTTCTGGAAAGGAGAGGTTCCTTAGGATCCACTTGGCACCATAGCATGCTTCTCCTTGTACAGCATGTCCTGTGTTAGAGACAGAACTCTTGTCATCCCTCCCGATTTTTGATTCTTCTCTTTTTTCAGATTGTCTACAAAGCCTGGCTGTGTTCCCAGTACTTTGAAGTCGCTCAGTTTAACTGCAGAAAGACAATTCCTTGCAAGCAATACTGTTTGGAGGTTCAGACGAGGTGTCCGTTTATTTTACCCGACAATGATGAAGTCATCTACGGGGGACTCTCCAGCTTCATCTGTACAGGTACAGTGGGTGGTGGGGTCTGGCCCACAGCCCCTCCCACTGCTCTGCTTTCCTGGGGGACGCTGGTTGGCTTTGTTGTTTCCTTCTACGGATCGATGTAACCTTGAAGATACGCCTGGTAGTTTTCCATGCTTTCCTCAGAACTTGGTGTGGAGAGATCACGTTATCTACAGAGTGCCCGTGACCCACAACATTAGCTTTGCAAAAGGATGATTCTGGGGGAAAATGTTAGCAATCATGAGGGATGTTTGAATCTGACTTACAGTAGTCGGATGCTGTGTACATCGTGGCATTACATAAGAACAGGGGACGTGACAAGGCCAGTTAACTTATGCTGCTTCTTCACATGGGGCTGTTTTTCTGAGAAATTTTGTGTTACTTCACCTTAAATAAGTGTCAAGAGCATAAAGAACCATCTATGTAAGTTGTTTATGTGTGTATGTGTGTGTTAGAGATGCACAACAAAGGCTAGATACAATCTTATCTTATAATATCCATAACAACGTTTGCTTCTTTCAGCAAATGACTCAGACCGGGCCAAACACCAATATCAGTGTTCAATTTCTGGATATTCACAAGCATTACATAATTTAGACACAGAATAAAATGTAAAGAATAAGAGTAATTTTTTAAAAGATTTTATTTATTTATTTGACAGAGAGAGAGAGAAAGATCACAAGTTGGCAGAGAGGCAGGCAGGGGAGGGGAAAACAGGCTTCCTGCTGAGCAGAGAGCCCGAAGTGGGACTTGATCCCAGGACCCTGAGATCATGACCCGAGCCGAAGGCAGAGGCTTAACCCACTGAGCCACCCAGGCACCCCAAGAGTAGTTTTTTTTTTTTTTTTTTTTTTTTTTTTTTTTTTTTTTTTAGTAAATGGTGAGTAAACAAGTGAGAACAAGCCCCTTTGCCATGGTGAAGTGATAATCAGAGTCGTTGCTCTATACTATCCCAGTACAAAAAGTGCTGGGCGGTCCTTCCCACTAGATGGCTTCAGTTGCGGCAGGGCTAATTTTCAGGTTGTAAGGACAAAATGCCACCATACGTATCGAGAAACAAGAAAGACTCCTTCATACTCCTTCATGTAAACTTTGTGAACCCCCCTAAAAGGGTGCCATCTTGAGATGTTCAACATGAGAGTGTATCAGATTAGTTCTAGATCCCGTATTCATGCACCTCTCCACCAGCCATACTGTTCTTAAGTCTATGTGATAAGACTTAGAGTCAAGAGATAGTTAACCACATTTCTCCATTAAGAATTTGCCTTAAGAACTGACTCTTTCCTGTGCTGCACAGTCTTGTGGGAAGAAGATCTAAGTGAAGTCTAAAGATACGGGCTTTTGTCCTATTTCCATCGAATACTTTATCTCTGAGCAATCAGACAGCTCGTCATTAGTAAATTAGTGATAGCAAATACCCCCCGGTGTGTTTGCTCTGCAGATTATGGATAAGAGAAAAGCACGAGATCCGTCATCAAATGGCAAGAGCCATTGTACATAAGAAAGTGATTTGTAGAATGTAAATGAACTTACCAACCATTTTTTGTTATTCATTGAGACACCTTCCAGCTCCTCTCTGATGGGAAGACACGGCAAGAGTGCGAGAGAGAAGAGGGAGAGAGACAGAAAATGAAAGGGGAAAGAGGAAGGAAAGGAACAGGAGAGAAGGAAGGAAATAGACCAGCATCATCTCCCTTTAAATTTGAGCTGAAATTCATCAGGCACAGGCTGTTAATTTCCTTGACGTTCACAAAAAAACTTCCCGTAAATGGTCATTAGGATGAGGTCCTCTGCTCGACATCACAGTCCAGCAGGCGTCCATGTTTTTAACCTCAGAGAAACGTGTGGCATTTCACGTAAAGGCTGTATGTTTGTTCATTCACAGGTAACTAGATTTTTTTCCTAGAGAAAGTCAGGAGCTTTCACCAGGTTCTCAAAGTAGACAA